>NW_028153529.1:0-27500 GCF_964211835.1 Anser anser
TTTCCTAACAACCCTAAACATAACCCTAACCGCAACAAGAAGCTGAACCCGAGTTAGACCCGAAAAAACACGTACGGTGCCACTTTCTGCCATCAAAAAGTGCTCTCAGCGGAAGCCTTTGGGTACACCTGAACTCCCTGGGGGAGCCTTTACGCAACCTCACACTCAACAGGACTCTGCGTCTTCACTCTTTCCTAACAACCCTAAACATAACCCTAACCGCAACAAGAAGCTGAACCCGAGTTAGACCCGAAAAAACACGTACGGTGCCACTTTCTGCCATCAAAAAGTGCTCTCAGCGGAAGCCTTTGGGTACACCTGAACTCCCTGGGGGAGCCTTTACGCAACCCCACACTCAACAGGACTCTGCGTCTTCACTCTTTCCTAACAACCCTAAACATAACCCTAACCGCAACAAGAAGCTGAACCCGAGTTAGACCCGAAAAAACACGTACGGTGCCACTTTCTGCCATCAAAAAGTGCTCTCAGCGGAAGCCTTTGGGTACACCTGAACTCCCTGGGGGAGCCTTTACGCAACCCCACACTCAACAGGACTCTGCGTCTTCACTCTTTCCTAACAACCCTAAACATAACCCTAACCGCAACAAGAAGCTGAACCCGAGTTAGACCCGAAAAAACACGTACGGTGCCACTTTCTGCCATCAAAAAGTGCTCTCAGCGGAAGCCTTTGGGTACACCTGAACTCCCTGGGGGAGCCTTTACGCAACCCCACACTCAACAGGACTCTGCGTCTTCACTCTTTCCTAACAACCCTAAACATAACCCTAACCGCAACAAGAAGCTGAACCCGAGTTAGACCCGAAAAAACACGTACGGTGCCACTTTCTGCCATCAAAAAGTGCTCTCAGCGGAAGCCTTTGGGTACACCTGAACTCCCTGGGGGAGCCTTTACGCAACCCCACACTCAACAGGACTCTGCGTCTTCACTCTTTCCTAACAACCCTAAACATAACCCTAACCGCAACAAGAAGCTGAACCCGAGTTAGACCCGAAAAAACACGTACGGTGCCACTTTCTGCCATCAAAAAGTGCTCTCAGCGGAAGCCTTTGGGTACACCTGAACTCCCTGGGGGAGCCTTTACGCAACCGCACACTCAACAGGACTCTGCGTCTTCACTCTTTCCTAACAACCCTAAACATAACCCTAACCGCAACAAGAAGCTGAACCCGAGTTAGACCCGAAAAAACACGTACGGTGCCACTTTCTGCCATCAAAAAGTGCTCTCAGCGGAAGCCTTTGGGTACACCTGAACTCCCTGGGGGAGCCTTTACGCAACCTCACACTCAACAGGACTCTGCGTCTTCACTCTTTCCTAACAACCCTAAACATAACCCTAACCGCAACAAGAAGCTGAACCCGAGTTAGACCCGAAAAAACACGTACGGTGCCACTTTCTGCCATCAAAAAGTGCTCTCAGCGGAAGCCTTTGGGTACACCTGAACTCCCTGGGGGAGCCTTTACGCAACCCCACACTCAACAGGACTCTGCGTCTTCACTCTTTCCTAACAACCCTAAACATAACCCTAACCGCAACAAGAAGCTGAACCCGAGTTAGACCCGAAAAAACACGTACGGTGCCACTTTCTGCCATCAAAAAGTGCTCTCAGCGGAAGCCTTTGGGTACACCTGAACTCCCTGGGGGAGCCTTTACGCAACCCCACACTCAACAGGACTCTGCGTCTTCACTCTTTCCTAACAACCCTAAACATAACCCTAACCGCAACAAGAAGCTGAACCCGAGTTAGACCCGAAAAAACACGTACGGTGCCACTTTCTGCCATCAAAAAGTGCTCTCAGCGGAAGCCTTTGGGTACACCTGAACTCCCTGGGGGAGCCTTTACGCAACCCCACACTCAACAGGACTCTGCGTCTTCACTCTTTCCTAACAACCCTAAACATAACCCTAACCGCAACAAGAAGCTGAACCCGAGTTAGACCCGAAAAAACACGTACGGTGCCACTTTCTGCCATCCAAAAGTGCTCTCAGCGGAAGCCTTTGGGTACACCTGAACTCCCTGGGGGAGCCTTTACGCAACCGCACAGTCAACAGGACTCTGCGTCTTCACTCTTTCCTAACAACCCTAAACATAACCCTAACCGCAACAAGAAGCTGAACCCGAGTTAGACCCGAAAAAACACGTACGGTGCCACTTTCTGCCATCAAAAAGTGCTCTCAGCGGAAGCCTTTGGGTACACCTGAACTCCCTGGGGGAGCCTTTACGCAACCTCACACTCAACAGGACTCTGCGTCTTCACTCTTTCCTAACAACCCTAAACATAACCCTAACCGCAACAAGAAGCTGAACCCGAGTTAGACCCGAAAAAACACGTACGGTGCCACTTTCTGCCATCAAAAAGTGCTCTCAGCGGAAGCCTTTGGGTACACCTGAACTCCCTGGGGGAGCCTTTACGCAACCCCACACTCAACAGGACTCTGCGTCTTCACTCTTTCCTAACAACCCTAAACATAACCCTAACCGCAACAAGAAGCTGAACCCGAGTTAGACCCGAAAAAACACGTACGGTGCCACTTTCTGCCATCAAAAAGTGCTCTCAGCGGAAGCCTTTGGGTACACCTGAACTCCCTGGGGGAGCCTTTACGCAACCCCACACTCAACAGGACTCTGCGTCTTCACTCTTTCCTAACAACCCTAAACATAACCCTAACAGGAACAAGAAGCTCAACCCGAGTTAGACCCGAAAAAACACGTACGGTGCATCTTTCTGCCATCAAAAAGTGCTCTCAGCGGAAGCCTTTGGGTACACCTGAACTCCCTGGGGGAGCCTTTACACAACCCCACACTCAACAGGACTCTGCGTCTTCACTCTTTCCTAACAACCCTAAACATAACCCTAACCGCAACAAGAAGCTGAACCCGAGTTAGACCCGAAAAAACACGTACGGTGCCACTTTCTGCCATCAAAAAGTGCTCTCAGCGGAAGCCTTTGGGTACACCTGAACTCCCTGGGGGAGCCTTTACGCAACCCCACACTCAACAGGACTCTGCGTCTTCACTCTTTCCTAACAACCCTAAACATAACCCTAACCGCAACAAGAAGCTGAACCCGAGTTAGACCCGAAAAAACACGTACGGTGCCACTTTCTGCCATCAAAAAGTGCTCTCAGCGGAAGCCTTTGGGTACACGTCAACTCCCTGGGGGAGCCTTTAAGCAACCCCACACTCAACAGGACTCTGCGTCTTCACTCTTTCCTAACAACCCTAAACATAACCCTAACCGCAACAAGAAGCTGAACCCGAGTTAGACCCGAAAAAACACGTACGGTGCCACTTTCTGCCATCAAAAAGTGCTCTCAGCGGAAGCCTTTGGGTACACGTGAACTCCCTGGGGGAGCCTTTACGCAACCCCACACTCAACAGGACTCTGCGTCTTCACTCTTTCCTAACAACCCTAAACATAACCCTAACCGCAACAAGAAGCTCAACCCGAGTTAGACCCGAAAAAACACGTACGGTGCCACTTTCTGCCATCAAAAAGTGCTCTCAGCGGAAGCCTTTGGGTACACCTGAACTCCCTGGGGGAGCCTTTACGCAACCCCACACTCAACAGGACTCTGCGTCTTCACTCTTTCCTAACAACCCTAAACATAACCCTAACCGCAACAAGAAGCTGAACCCGAGTTAGACCCGAAAAAACACGTACGGTGCCACTTTCTGCCATCAAAAAGTGCTCTCAGCGGAAGCCTTTGGGTACACGTCAACTCCCTGGGGGAGCCTTTACGCAACCCCACACTCAACAGGACTCTGCGTCTTCACTCTTTCCTAACAACCCTAAACATAACCCTAACCGCAACAAGAAGCTGAACCCGAGTTAGACCCGAAAAAACACGTACGGTGCCACTTTCTGCCATCAAAAAGTGCTCTCAGCGGAAGCCTTTGGGTACACCTGAACTCCCTGGGGGAGCCTTTACGCAACCCCACACTCAACAGGACTCTGCGTCTTCACTCTTTCCTAACAACCCTAAACATAACCCTAACCGCAACAAGAAGCTGAACCCGAGTTAGACCCGAAAAAACACGTACGGTGCCACTTTCTGCCATCCAAAAGTGCTCTCAGCGGAAGCCTTTGGGTACACCTGAACTCCCTGGGGGAGCCTTTACGCAACCCCACACTCAACAGGACTCTGCGTCTTCGCTCTTTCCTAACAACCCTAAACATAACCCTAACCGCAACAAGAAGCTGAACCCGAGTTAGACCCGAAAAAACACGTACGATGCCACTTTCTGCCATCAAAAAGTGCTCTCAGCGGAAGCCTTTGGGTACACCTGAACTCCCTGGGGGAGCCTTTACGCAACCGCACACTCAACAGGACTCTGCGTCTTCACTCTTTCCTAACAACCCTAAACATAACCCTAACCGCAACAAGAAGCTGAACCCGAGTTAGACCCGAAAAAACACGTACGGTGCCACTTTCTGCCATCAAAAAGTGCTCTCAGCGGAAGCCTTTGGGTACACCTGAACTCCCTGGGGGAGCCTTTACGCAACCCCACACTCAACAGGACTCTGCGTCTTCACTCTTTCCTAACAACCCTAAACATAACCCTAACCGCAACAAGAAGCTGAACCCGAGTTAGACCCGAAAAAACACGTACGGTGCCACTTTCTGCCATCAAAAAGTGCTCTCAGCGGAAGCCTTTGGGTACACCTGAACTCCCTGGGGGAGCCTTTACGCAACCCCACACTCAACAGGACTCTGCGTCTTCACTCTTTCCTAACAACCCTAAACATAACCCTAACCGCAACAAGAAGCTGAACCCGAGTTAGACCCGAAAAAACACGTACGGTGCCACTTTCTGCCATCAAAAAGTGCTCTCAGCGGAAGCCTTTGGGTACACCTGAACTCCCTGGGGGAGCCTTTACGCAACCCCACACTCAACAGGACTCTGCGTCTTCACTCTTTCCTAACAACCCTAAACATAACCCTAACCGCAACAAGAAGCTGAACCCGAGTTAGACCCGAAAAAACACGTACGGTGCCACTTTCTGCCATCAAAAAGTGCTCTCAGCGGAAGCCTTTGGGTACACCTGAACTCCCTGGGGGAGCCTTTACGCAACCCCACACCCAACAGGACTCTGCGTCTTCGCTCTTTCCTAACAACCCTAAACATAACCCTAACCGCAACAAGAAGCTGAACCCGAGTTAGACCCGAAAAAACACGTACGATGCCACTTTCTGCCATCAAAAAGTGCTCTCAGCGGAAGCCTTTGGGTACACCTGAACTCCCTGGGGGAGCCTTTACGCAACCGCACACTCAACAGGACTCTGCGTCTTCACTCTTTCCTAACAACCCTAAACATAACCCTAACCGCAACAAGAAGCTGAACCCGAGTTAGACCCGAAAAAACACGTACGGTGCCACTTTCTGCCATCAAAAAGTGCTCTCAGCGGAAGCCTTTGGGTACACCTGAACTCCCTGGGGGAGCCTTTACGCAACCCCACACTCAACAGGACTCTGCGTCTTCACTCTTTCCTAACAACCCTAAACATAACCCTAACCGCAACAAGAAGCTGAACCCGAGTTAGACCCGAAAAAACACGTACGGTGCCACTTTCTGCCATCAAAAAGTGCTCTCAGCGGAAGCCTTTGGGTACACCTGAACTCCCTGGGGGAGCCTTTACGCAACCCCGCACTCAACAGGACTCTGCGTCTTCACTCTTTCCTAACAACCCTAAACATAACCCTAACCGCAACAAGAAGCTGAACCCGAGTTAGACCCGAAAAAACACGTACGGTGCCACTTTCTGCCATCAAAAAGTGCTCTCAGCGGAAGCCTTTGGGTACACCTGAACTCCCTGGGGGAGCCTTTACGCAACCCCACACTCAACAGGACTCTGCGTCTTCACTCTTTCCTAACAACCCTAAACATAACCCTAACCGCAACAAGAAGCTGAACCCGAGTTAGACCCGAAAAAACACGTACGGTGCCACTTTCTGCCATCAAAAAGTGCTCTCAGCGGAAGCCTTTGGGTACACCTGAACTCCCTGGGGGAGCCTTTACGCAACCCCACACTCAACAGGACTCTGCGTCTTCACTCTTTCCTAACAACCCTAAACATAACCCTAACCGCAACAAGAAGCTGAACCCGAGTTAGACCCGAAAAAACACGTACGGTGCCACTTTCTGCCATCAAAAAGTGCTCTCAGCGGAAGCCTTTGGGTACACCTGAACTCCCTGGGGGAGCCTTTACGCAACCCCACACTCAACAGGACTCTGCGTCTTCACTCTTTCCTAACAACCCTAAACATAACCCTAACCGCAACAAGAAGCTGAACCCGAGTTAGACCCGAAAAAACACGTACGGTGCCACTTTCTGCCATCAAAAAGTGCTCTCAGCGGAAGCCTTTGGGTACACCTGAACTCCCTGGGGGAGCCTTTACGCAACCCCACACTCAACAGGACTCTGCGTCTTCACTCTTTCCTAACAACCCTAAACATAACCCTAACCGCAACAAGAAGCTGAACCCGAGTTAGACCCGAAAAAACACGTACGGTGCCACTTTCTGCCATCAAAAAGTGCTCTCAGCGGAAGCCTTTGGGTACACCTGAACTCCCTGGGGGAGCCTTTACGCAACCCCACACTCAACAGGACTCTGCGTCTTCACTCTTTCCTAACAACCCTAAACATAACCCTAACCGCAACAAGAAGCTGAACCCGAGTTAGACCCGAAAAAACACGTACGGTGCCACTTTCTGCCATCAAAAAGTGCTCTCAGCGGAAGCCTTTGGGTACACCTGAACTCCCTGGGGGAGCCTTTACGCAACCCCACACTCAACAGGACTCTGCGTCTTCACTCTTTCCTAACAACCCTAAACATAACCCTAACCGCAACAAGAAGCTGAACCCGAGTTAGACCCGAAAAAACACGTACGGTGCCACTTTCTGCCATCAAAAAGTGCTCTCAGCGGAAGCCTTTGGGTACACGTCAACTCCCTGGGGGAGCCTTTACGCAACCCCACACTCAACAGGACTCTGCGTCTTCACTCTTTCCTAACAACCCTAAACATAACCCTAACCGCAACAAGAAGCTGAACCCGAGTTAGACCCGAAAAAACACGTACGGTGCCACTTTCTGCCATCAAAAAGTGCTCTCAGCGGAAGCCTTTGGGTACACCTGAACTCCCTGGGGGAGCCTTTACGCAACCCCACACTCAACAGGACTCTGCGTCTTCACTCTTTCCTAACAACCCTAAACATAACCCTAACCGCAACAAGAAGCTGAACCCGAGTTAGACCCGAAAAAACACGTACGGTGCCACTTTCTGCCATCCAAAAGTGCTCTCAGCGGAAGCCTTTGGGTACACCTGAACTCCCTGGGGGAGCCTTTACGCAACCCCACACTCAACAGGACTCTGCGTCTTCGCTCTTTCCTAACAACCCTAAACATAACCCTAACCGCAACAAGAAGCTGAACCCGAGTTAGACCCGAAAAAACACGTACGATGCCACTTTCTGCCATCAAAAAGTGCTCTCAGCGGAAGCCTTTGGGTACACCTGAACTCCCTGGGGGAGCCTTTACGCAACCGCACACTCAACAGGACTCTGCGTCTTCACTCTTTCCTAACAACCCTAAACATAACCCTAACCGCAACAAGAAGCTGAACCCGAGTTAGACCCGAAAAAACACGTACGGTGCCACTTTCTGCCATCAAAAAGTGCTCTCAGCGGAAGCCTTTGGGTACACCTGAACTCCCTGGGGGAGCCTTTACGCAACCCCACACTCAACAGGACTCTGCGTCTTCACTCTTTCCTAACAACCCTAAACATAACCCTAACCGCAACAAGAAGCTGAACCCGAGTTAGACCCGAAAAAACACGTACGGTGCCACTTTCTGCCATCAAAAAGTGCTCTCAGCGGAAGCCTTTGGGTACACCTGAACTCCCTGGGGGAGCCTTTACGCAACCCCACACTCAACAGGACTCTGCGTCTTCACTCTTTCCTAACAACCCTAAACATAACCCTAACCGCAACAAGAAGCTGAACCCGAGTTAGACCCGAAAAAACACGTACGGTGCCACTTTCTGCCATCAAAAAGTGCTCTCAGCGGAAGCCTTTGGGTACACCTGAACTCCCTGGGGGAGCCTTTACGCAACCCCACACTCAACAGGACTCTGCGTCTTCACTCTTTCCTAACAACCCTAAACATAACCCTAACCGCAACAAGAAGCTGAACCCGAGTTAGACCCGAAAAAACACGTACGGTGCCACTTTCTGCCATCAAAAAGTGCTCTCAGCGGAAGCCTTTGGGTACACCTGAACTCCCTGGGGGAGCCTTTACGCAACCCCACACTCAACAGGACTCTGCGTCTTCACTCTTTCCTAACAACCCTAAACATAACCCTAACCGCAACAAGAAGCTGAACCCGAGTTAGACCCGAAAAAACACGTACGGTGCCACTTTCTGCCATCCAAAAGTGCTCTCAGCGGAAGCCTTTGGGTACACCTGAACTCCCTGGGGAGCCTTTACGCAACCCCACACTCAACAGGACTCTGCGTCTTCGCTCTTTCCTAACAACCCTAAACATAACCCTAACCGCAACAAGAAGCTGAACCCGAGTTAGACCCGAAAAAACACGTACGATGCCACTTTCTGCCATCAAAAAGTGCTCTCAGCGGAAGCCTTTGGGTACACCTGAACTCCCTGGGGGAGCCTTTACGCAACCGCACACTCAACAGGACTCTGCGTCTTCACTCTTTCCTAACAACCCTAAACATAACCCTAACCGCAACAAGAAGCTGAACCCGAGTTAGACCCGAAAAAACACGTACGGTGCCACTTTCTGCCATCAAAAAGTGCTCTCAGCGGAAGCCTTTGGGTACACCTGAACTCCCTGGGGGAGCCTTTACGCAACCCCACACTCAACAGGACTCTGCGTCTTCACTCTTTCCTAACAACCCTAAACATAACCCTAACCGCAACAAGAAGCTGAACCCGAGTTAGACCCGAAAAAACACGTACGGTGCCACTTTCTGCCATCAAAAAGTGCTCTCAGCGGAAGCCTTTGGGTACACGTCAACTCCCTGGGGGAGCCTTTACGCAACCCCACACTCAACAGGACTCTGCGTCTTCACTCTTTCCTAACAACCCTAAACATAACCCTAACCGCAACAAGAAGCTGAACCCGAGTTAGACCCGAAAAAACACGTACGGTGCCACTTTCTGCCATCAAAAAGTGCTCTCAGCGGAAGCCTTTGGGTACACCTGAACTCCCTGGGGGAGCCTTTACGCAACCCCACACTCAACAGGACTCTGCGTCTTCACTCTTTCCTAACAACCCTAAACATAACCCTAACCGCAACAAGAAGCTGAACCCGAGTTAGACCCGAAAAAACACGTACGGTGCCACTTTCTGCCATCCAAAAGTGCTCTCAGCGGAAGCCTTTGGGTACACCTGAACTCCCTGGGGGAGCCTTTACGCAACCCCACACTCAACAGGACTCTGCGTCTTCGCTCTTTCCTAACAACCCTAAACATAACCCTAACCGCAACAAGAAGCTGAACCCGAGTTAGACCCGAAAAAACACGTACGATGCCACTTTCTGCCATCAAAAAGTGCTCTCAGCGGAAGCCTTTGGGTACACCTGAACTCCCTGGGGGAGCCTTTACGCAACCGCACACTCAACAGGACTCTGCGTCTTCACTCTTTCCTAACAACCCTAAACATAACCCTAACCGCAACAAGAAGCTGAACCCGAGTTAGACCCGAAAAAACACGTACGGTGCCACTTTCTGCCATCAAAAAGTGCTCTCAGCGGAAGCCTTTGGGTACACGTCAACTCCCTGGGGGAGCCTTTACGCAACCCCACACTCAACAGGACTCTGCGTCTTCACTCTTTCCTAACAACCCTAAACATAACCCTAACCGCAACAAGAAGCTGAACCCGAGTTAGACCCGAAAAAACACGTACGGTGCCACTTTCTGCCATCAAAAAGTGCTCTCAGCGGAAGCCTTTGGGTACACCTGAACTCCCTGGGGGAGCCTTTACGCAACCCCGCACTCAACAGGACTCTGCGTCTTCACTCTTTCCTAACAACCCTAAACATAACCCTAACCGCAACAAGAAGCTGAACCCGAGTTAGACCCGAAAAAACACGTACGGTGCCACTTTCTGCCATCAAAAAGTGCTCTCAGCGGAAGCCTTTGGGTACACGTCAACTCCCTGGGGGAGCCTTTACGCAACCCCACACTCAACAGGACTCTGCGTCTTCACTCTTTCCTAACAACCCTAAACATAACCCTAACCGCAACAAGAAGCTGAACCCGAGTTAGACCCGAAAAAACACGTACGGTGCCACTTTCTGCCATCAAAAAGTGCTCTCAGCGGAAGCCTTTGGGTACACCTGAACTCCCTGGGGGAGCCTTTACGCAACCCCACACTCAACAGGACTCTGCGTCTTCACTCTTTCCTAACAACCCTAAACATAACCCTAACCGCAACAAGAAGCTGAACCCGAGTTAGACCCGAAAAAACACGTACGGTGCCACTTTCTGCCATCAAAAAGTGCTCTCAGCGGAAGCCTTTGGGTACACGTGAACTCCCTGGGGGAGCCTTTACGCAACCCCACACTCAACAGGACTCTGCGTCTTCACTCTTTCCTAACAACCCTAAACATAACCCTAACCGCAACAAGAAGCTGAACCCGAGTTAGACCCGAAAAAACACGTACGGTGCCACTTTCTGCCATCCAAAAGTGCTCTCAGCGGAAGCCTTTGGGTACACCTGAACTCCCTGGGGGAGCCTTTACGCAACCGCACAGTCAACAGGACTCTGCGTCTTCACTCTTTCCTAACAACCCTAAACATAACCCTAACCGCAACAAGAAGCTGAACCCGAGTTAGACCCGAAAAAACACGTACGGTGCCACTTTCTGCCATCAAAAAGTGCTCTCAGCGGAAGCCTTTGGGTACACCTGAACTCCCTGGGGGAGCCTTTACGCAACCTCACACTCAACAGGACTCTGCGTCTTCACTCTTTCCTAACAACCCTAAACATAACCCTAACCGCAACAAGAAGCTGAACCCGAGTTAGACCCGAAAAAACACGTACGGTGCCACTTTCTGCCATCAAAAAGTGCTCTCAGCGGAAGCCTTTGGGTACACCTGAACTCCCTGGGGGAGCCTTTACGCAACCCCACACTCAACAGGACTCTGCGTCTTCACTCTTTCCTAACAACCCTAAACATAACCCTAACCGCAACAAGAAGCTGAACCCGAGTTAGACCCGAAAAAACACGTACGGTGCCACATTCTGCCATCAAAAAGTGCTCTCAGCGGAAGCCTTTGGGTACACCTGAACTCCCTGGGGGAGCCTTTACGCAACCCCACACTCAACAGGACTCTGCGTCTTCACTCTTTCCTAACAACCCTAAACATAACCCTAACAGGAACAAGAAGCTCAACCCGAGTTAGACCCGAAAAAACACGTACGGTGCATCTTTCTGCCATCAAAAAGTGCTCTCAGCGGAAGCCTTTGGGTACACCTGAACTCCCTGGGGGAGCCTTTACACAACCCCACACTCAACAGGACTCTGCGTCTTCACTCTTTCCTAACAACCCTAAACATAACCCTAACCGCAACAAGAAGCTGAACCCGAGTTAGACCCGAAAAAACACGTACGGTGCCACTTTCTGCCATCAAAAAGTGCTCTCAGCGGAAGCCTTTGGGTACACCTGAACTCCCTGGGGGAGCCTTTACGCAACCCCACACTCAACAGGACTCTGCGTCTTCACTCTTTCCTAACAACCCTAAACATAACCCTAACCGCAACAAGAAGCTGAACCCGAGTTAGACCCGAAAAAACACGTACGGTGCCACTTTCTGCCATCAAAAAGTGCTCTCAGCGGAAGCCTTTGGGTACACGTCAACTCCCTGGGGGAGCCTTTACGCAACCCCACACTCAACAGGACTCTGCGTCTTCACTCTTTCCTAACAACCCTAAACATAACCCTAACCGCAACAAGAAGCTGAACCCGAGTTAGACCCGAAAAAACACGTACGGTGCCACTTTCTGCCATCAAAAAGTGCTCTCAGCGGAAGCCTTTGGGTACACCTGAACTCCCTGGGGGAGCCTTTACGCAACCCCACACTCAACAGGACTCTGCGTCTTCACTCTTTCCTAACAACCCTAAACATAACCCTAACCGCAACAAGAAGCTGAACCCGAGTTAGACCCGAAAAAACACGTACGGTGCCACTTTCTGCCATCCAAAAGTGCTCTCAGCGGAAGCCTTTGGGTACACCTGAACTCCCTGGGGGAGCCTTTACGCAACCCCACACTCAACAGGACTCTGCGTCTTCGCTCTTTCCTAACAACCCTAAACATAAGCCTAACCGCAACAAGAAGCTGAACCCGAGTTAGACCCGAAAAAACACGTACGATGCCACTTTCTGCCATCAAAAAGTGCTCTCAGCGGAAGCCTTTGGGTACACCTGAACTCCCTGGGGGAGCCTTTACGCAACCCCACACTCAACAGGACTCTGCGTCTTCACTCTTTCCTAACAACCCTAAACATAACCCTAACCGCAACAAGAAGCTGAACCCGAGTTAGACCCGAAAAAACACGTACGGTGCCACTTTCTGCCATCCAAAAGTGCTCTCAGCGGAAGCCTTTGGGTACACCTGAACTCCCTGGGGGAGCCTTTACGCAACCCCGCACTCAACAGGACTCTGCGTCTTCACTCTTTCCTAACAACCCTAAACATAACCCTAACCGCAACAAGAAGCTGAACCCGAGTTAGACCCGAAAAAACACGTACGGTGCCACTTTCTGCCATCAAAAAGTGCTCTCAGCGGAAGCCTTTGGGTACACGTCAACTCCCTGGGGGAGCCTTTACGCAACCCCACACTCAACAGGACTCTGCGTCTTCACTCTTTCCTAACAACCCTAAACATAACCCTAACCGCAACAAGAAGCTGAACCCGAGTTAGACCCGAAAAAACACGTACGGTGCCACTTTCTGCCATCAAAAAGTGCTCTCAGCGGAAGCCTTTGGGTACACCTGAACTCCCTGGGGGAGCCTTTACGCAACCCCACACTCAACAGGACTCTGCGTCTTCACTCTTTCCTAACAACCCTAAACATAACCCTAACCGCAACAAGAAGCTGAACCCGAGTTAGACCCGAAAAAACACGTACGGTGCCACTTTCTGCCATCAAAAAGTGCTCTCAGCGGAAGCCTTTGGGTACACGTGAACTCCCTGGGGGAGCCTTTACGCAACCCCACACTCAACAGGACTCTGCGTCTTCACTCTTTCCTAACAACCCTAAACATAACCCTAACCGCAACAAGAAGCTGAACCCGAGTTAGACCCGAAAAAACACGTACGGTGCCACTTTCTGCCATCAAAAAGTGCTCTCAGCGGAAGCCTTTGGGTACACGTGAACTCCCTGGGGGAGCCTTTACGCAACCCCACACTCAACAGGACTCTGCGTCTTCACTCTTTCCTAACAACCCTAAACATAACCCTAACCGCAACAAGAAGCTGAACCCGAGTTAGACCCGAAAAAACACGTACGGTGCCACTTTCTGCCATCCAAAAGTGCTCTCAGCGGAAGCCTTTGGGTACACCTGAACTCCCTGGGGGAGCCTTTACGCAACCGCACAGTCAACAGGACTCTGCGTCTTCACTCTTTCCTAACAACCCTAAACATAACCCTAACCGCAACAAGAAGCTGAACCCGAGTTAGACCCGAAAAAACACGTACGGTGCCACTTTCTGCCATCAAAAAGTGCTCTCAGCGGAAGCCTTTGGGTACACCTGAACTCCCTGGGGGAGCCTTTACGCAACCTCACACTCAACAGGACTCTGCGTCTTCACTCTTTCCTAACAACCCTAAACATAACCCTAACCGCAACAAGAAGCTGAACCCGAGTTAGACCCGAAAAAACACGTACGGTGCCACTTTCTGCCATCAAAAAGTGCTCTCAGCGGAAGCCTTTGGGTACACGTGAACTCCCTGGGGGAGCCTTTACGCAACCCCACACTCAACAGGACTCTGCGTCTTCACTCTTTCCTAACAACCCTAAACATAACCCTAACCGCAACAAGAAGCTGAACCCGAGTTAGACCCGAAAAAACACGTACGGTGCCACTTTCTGCCATCAAAAAGTGCTCTCAGCGGAAGCCTTTGGGTACACCTGAACTCCCTGGGGGAGCCTTTACGCAACCCCACACTCAACAGGACTCTGCGTCTTCACTCTTTCCTAACAACCCTAAACATAACCCTAACAGGAACAAGAAGCTCAACCCGAGTTAGACCCGAAAAAACACGTACGGTGCATCTTTCTGCCATCAAAAAGTGCTCTCAGCGGAAGCCTTTGGGTACACCTGAACTCCCTGGGGGAGCCTTTACACAACCCCACACTCAACAGGACTCTGCGTCTTCACTCTTTCCTAACAACCCTAAACATAACCCTAACCGCAACAAGAAGCTGAACCCGAGTTAGACCCGAAAAAACACGTACGGTGCCACTTTCTGCCATCAAAAAGTGCTCTCAGCGGAAGCCTTTGGGTACACCTGAACTCCCTGGGGGAGCCTTTACGCAACCCCACACTCAACAGGACTCTGCGTCTTCACTCTTTCCTAACAACCCTAAACATAACCCTAACCGCAACAAGAAGCTGAACCCGAGTTAGACCCGAAAAAACACGTACGGTGCCACTTTCTGCCATCAAAAAGTGCTCTCAGCGGAAGCCTTTGGGTACACCTGAACTCCCTGGGGGAGCCTTTACGCAACCCCACACTCAACAGGACTCTGCGTCTTCACTCTTTCCTAACAACCCTAAACATAACCCTAACCGCAACAAGAAGCTGAACCCGAGTTAGACCCGAAAAAACACGTACGGTGCCACTTTCTGCCATCCAAAAGTGCTCTCAGCGGAAGCCTTTGGGTACACCTGAACTCCCTGGGGGAGCCTTTACGCAACCCCACACTCAACAGGACTCTGCGTCTTCGCTCTTTCCTAACAACCCTAAACATAACCCTAACCGCAACAAGAAGCTGAACCCGAGTTAGACCCGAAAAAACACGTACGGTGCCACTTTCTGCCATCAAAAAGTGCTCTCAGCGGAAGCCTTTGGGTACACCTGAACTCCCTGGGGGAGCCTTTACGCAACGCCACACTCAACAGGACTCTGCGTCTTCACTCTTTCCTAACAACCCTAAACATAACCCTAACCGCAACAAGAAGCTGAACCCGAGTTAGACCCGAAAAAACACGTACGGTGCCACTTTCTGCCATCAAAAAGTGCTCTCAGCGGAAGCCTTTGGGTACACCTGAACTCCCTGGGGGAGCCTTTACGCAACCCCGCACTCAACAGGACTCTGCGTCTTCACTCTTTCCTAACAACCCTAAACATAACCCTAACCGCAACAAGAAGCTGAACCCGAGTTAGACCCGAAAAAACACGTACGGTGCCACTTTCTGCCATCAAAAAGTGCTCTCAGCGGAAGCCTTTGGGTACACGTCAACTCCCTGGGGGAGCCTTTACGCAACCCCACACTCAACAGGACTCTGCGTCTTCACTCTTTCCTAACAACCCTAAACATAACCCTAACCGCAACAAGAAGCTGAACCCGAGTTAGACCCGAAAAAACACGTACGGTGCCACTTTCTGCCATCAAAAAGTGCTCTCAGCGGAAGCCTTTGGGTACACCTGAACTCCCTGGGGGAGCCTTTACGCAACCCCACACTCAACAGGACTCTGCGTCTTCACTCTTTCCTAACAACCCTAAACATAACCCTAACCGCAACAAGAAGCTGAACCCGAGTTAGACCCGAAAAAACACGTACGGTGCCACTTTCTGCCATCAAAAAGTGCTCTCAGCGGAAGCCTTTGGGTACACCTGAACTCCCTGGGGGAGCCTTTACGCAACCCCACACTCAACAGGACTCTGCGTCTTCACTCTTTCCTAACAACCCTAAACATAACCCTAACCGCAACAAGAAGCTGAACCCGAGTTAGACCCGAAAAAACACGTACGGTGCCACTTTCTGCCATCCAAAAGTGCTCTCAGCGGAAGCCTTTGGGTACACCTGAACTCCCTGGGGGAGCCTTTACGCAACCCCACACTCAACAGGACTCTGCGTCTTCGCTCTTTCCTAACAACCCTAAACATAACCCTAACCGCAACAAGAAGCTGAACCCGAGTTAGACCCGAAAAAACACGTACGGTGCCACTTTCTGCCATCAAAAAGTGCTCTCAGCGGAAGCCTTTGGGTACACCTGAACTCCCTGGGGGAGCCTTTACGCAACCCCACACTCAACAGGACTCTGCGTCTTCACTCTTTCCTAACAACCCTAAACATAACCCTAACCGCAACAAGAAGCTGAACCCGAGTTAGACCCGAAAAAACACGTACGGTGCCACTTTCTGCCATCAAAAAGTGCTCTCAGCGGAAGCCTTTGGGTACACCTGAACTCCCTGGGGGAGCCTTTACGCAACCCCGCACTCAACAGGACTCTGCGTCTTCACTCTTTCCTAACAACCCTAAACATAACCCTAACCGCAACAAGAAGCTGAACCCGAGTTAGACCCGAAAAAACACGTACGGTGCCACTTTCTGCCATCAAAAAGTGCTCTCAGCGGAAGCCTTTGGGTACACGTCAACTCCCTGGGGGAGCCTTTACGCAACCCCACACTCAACAGGACTCTGCGTCTTCACTCTTTCCTAACAACCCTAAACATAACCCTAACCGCAACAAGAAGCTGAACCCGAGTTAGACCCGAAAAAACACGTACGGTGCCACTTTCTGCCATCCAAAAGTGCTCTCAGCGGAAGCCTTTGGGTACACCTGAACTCCCTGGGGGAGCCTTTACGCAACCCCACACTCAACAGGACTCTGCGTCTTCACTCTTTCCTAACAACCCTAAACATAACCCTAACCGCAACAAGAAGCTGAACCCGAGTTAGACCCGAAAAAACACGTACGGTGCCACTTTCTGCCATCCAAAAGTGCTCTCAGCGGAAGCCTTTGGGTACACCTGAACTCCCTGGGGGAGCCTTTACGCAACCCCACACTCAACAGGACTCTGCGTCTTCGCTCTTTCCTAACAACCCTAAACATAAGCCTAACCGCAACAAGAAGCTGAACCCGAGTTAGACCCGAAAAAACACGTACGATGCCACTTTCTGCCATCAAAAAGTGCTCTCAGCGGAAGCCTTTGGGTACACCTGAACTCCCTGGGGGAGCCTTTACGCAACCCCACACTCAACAGGACTCTGCGTCTTCACTCTTTCCTAACAACCCTAAACATAACCCTAACCGCAACAAGAAGCTGAACCCGAGTTAGACCCGAAAAAACACGTACGGTGCCACTTTCTGCCATCAAAAAGTGCTCTCAGCGGAAGCCTTTGGGTACACCTGAACTCCCTGGGGGAGCCTTTACGCAACCCCACACTCAACAGGACTCTGCGTCTTCACTCTTTCCTAACAACCCTAAACATAACCCTAACCGCAACAAGAAGCTGAACCCGAGTTAGACCCGAAAAAACACGTACGGTGCCACTTTCTGCCATCAAAAAGTGCTCTCAGCGGAAGCCTTTGGGTACACCTGAACTCCCTGGGGGAGCCTTTACGCAACCCCACGCTCAACAGGACTCTGCGTCTTCACTCTTTCCTAACAACCCTAAACATAACCCTAACCGCAACAAGAAGCTGAACCCGAGTTAGACCCGAAAAAACACGTACGGTGCCACTTTCTGCCATCAAAAAGTGCTCTCAGCGGAAGCCTTTGGGTACACGTCAACTCCCTGGGGGAGCCTTTACGCAACCCCACACTCAACAGGACTCTGCGTCTTCACTCTTTCCTAACAACCCTAAACATAACCCTAACCGCAACAAGAAGCTGAACCCGAGTTAGACCCGAAAAAACACGTACGGTGCCACTTTCTGCCATCCAAAAGTGCTCTCAGCGGAAGCCTTTGGGTACACCTGAACTCCCTGGGGGAGCCTTTACGCAACCCCACACTCAACAGGACTCTGCGTCTTCACTCTTTCCTAACAACCCTAAACATAACCCTAACCGCAACAAGAAGCTGAACCCGAGTTAGACCCGAAAAAACACGTACGGTGCCACTTTCTGCCATCCAAAAGTGCTCTCAGCGGAAGCCTTTGGGTACACCTGAACTCCCTGGGGGAGCCTTTACGCAACCCCACACTCAACAGGACTCTGCGTCTTCGCTCTTTCCTAACAACCCTAAACATAAGCCTAACCGCAACAAGAAGCTGAACCCGAGTTAGACCCGAAAAAACACGTACGATGCCACTTTCTGCCATCAAAAAGTGCTCTCAGCGGAAGCCTTTGGGTACACCTGAACTCCCTGGGGGAGCCTTTACGCAACCCCACACTCAACAGGACTCTGCGTCTTCACTCTTTCCTAACAACCCTAAACATAACCCTAACCGCAACAAGAAGCTGAACCCGAGTTAGACCCGAAAAAACACGTACGGTGCCACTTTCTGCCATCAAAAAGTGCTCTCAGCGGAAGCCTTTGGGTACACCTGAACTCCCTGGGGGAGCCTTTACGCAACCCCGCACTCAACAGGACTCTGCGTCTTCACTCTTTCCTAACAACCCTAAACATAACCCTAACCGCAACAAGAAGCTGAACCCGAGTTAGACCCGAAAAAACACGTACGGTGCCACTTTCTGCCATCAAAAAGTGCTCTCAGCGGAAGCCTTTGGGTACACGTCAACTCCCTGGGGGAGCCTTTACGCAACCCCACACTCAACAGGACTCTGCGTCTTCACTCTTTCCTAACAACCCTAAACATAACCCTAACCGCAACAAGAAGCTGAACCCGAGTTAGACCCGAAAAAACACGTACGGTGCCACTTTCTGCCATCAAAAAGTGCTCTCAGCGGAAGCCTTTGGGTACACCTGAACTCCCTGGGGGAGCCTTTACGCAACCCCACACTCAACAGGACTCTGCGTCTTCACTCTTTCCTAACAACCCTAAACATAACCCTAACCGCAACAAGAAGCTGAACCCGAGTTAGACCCGAAAAAACACGTACGGTGCCACTTTCTGCCATCAAAAAGTGCTCTCAGCGGAAGCCTTTGGGTACACGTGAACTCCCTGGGGGAGCCTTTACGCAACCCCACACTCAACAGGACTCTGCGTCTTCACTCTTTCCTAACAACCCTAAACATAACCCTAACCGCAACAAGAAGCTGAACCCGAGTTAGACCCGAAAAAACACGTACGGTGCCACTTTCTGCCATCCAAAAGTGCTCTCAGCGGAAGCCTTTGGGTACACCTGAACTCCCTGGGGGAGCCTTTACGCAACCGCACAGTCAACAGGACTCTGCGTCTTCACTCTTTCCTAACAACCCTAAACATAACCCTAACCGCAACAAGAAGCTGAACCCGAGTTAGACCCGAAAAAACACGTACGGTGCCACTTTCTGCCATCAAAAAGTGCTCTCAGCGGAAGCCTTTGGGTACACCTGAACTCCCTGGGGGAGCCTTTACGCAACCTCACACTCAACAGGACTCTGCGTCTTCACTCTTTCCTAACAACCCTAAACATAACCCTAACCGCAACAAGAAGCTGAACCCGAGTTAGACCCGAAAAAACACGTACGGTGCCACTTTCTGCCATCAAAAAGTGCTCTCAGCGGAAGCCTTTGGGTACACCTGAACTCCCTGGGGGAGCCTTTACGCAACCCCACACTCAACAGGACTCTGCGTCTTCACTCTTTCCTAACAACCCTAAACATAACCCTAACCGCAACAAGAAGCTGAACCCGAGTTAGACCCGAAAAAACACGTACGGTGCCACTTTCTGCCATCAAAAAGTGCTCTCAGCGGAAGCCTTTGGGTACACCTGAACTCCCTGGGGGAGCCTTTACGCAACCCCACACTCAACAGGACTCTGCGTCTTCACTCTTTCCTAACAACCCTAAACATAACCCTAACAGGAACAAGAAGCTCAACCCGAGTTAGACCCGAAAAAACACGTACGGTGCATCTTTCTGCCATCAAAAAGTGCTCTCAGCGGAAGCCTTTGGGTACACCTGAACTCCCTGGGGGAGCCTTTACACAACCCCACACTCAACAGGACTCTGCGTCTTCACTCTTTCCTAACAACCCTAAACATAACCCTAACCGCAACAAGAAGCTGAACCCGAGTTAGACCCGAAAAAACACGTACGGTGCCACTTTCTGCCATCAAAAAGTGCTCTCAGCGGAAGCCTTTGGGTACACCTGAACTCCCTGGGGGAGCCTTTACGCAACCCCACACTCAACAGGACTCTGCGTCTTCACTCTTTCCTAACAACCCTAAACATAACCCTAACCGCAACAAGAAGCTGAACCCGAGTTAGACCCGAAAAAACACGTACGGTGCCACTTTCTGCCATCAAAAAGTGCTCTCAGCGGAAGCCTTTGGGTACACCTGAACTCCCTGGGGGAGCCTTTACGCAACCCCACACTCAACAGGACTCTGCGTCTTCACTCTTTCCTAACAACCCTAAACATAACCCTAACCGCAACAAGAAGCTGAACCCGAGTTAGACCCGAAAAAACACGTACGGTGCCACTTTCTGCCATCCAAAAGTGCTCTCAGCGGAAGCCTTTGGGTACACCTGAACTCCCTGGGGGAGCCTTTACGCAACCCCACACTCAACAGGACTCTGCGTCTTCGCTCTTTCCTAACAACCCTAAACATAACCCTAACCGCAACAAGAAGCTGAACCCGAGTTAGACCCGAAAAAACACGTACGGTGCCACTTTCTGCCATCAAAAAGTGCTCTCAGCGGAAGCCTTTGGGTACACCTGAACTCCCTGGGGGAGCCTTTACGCAACCCCACACTCAACAGGACTCTGCGTCTTCACTCTTTCCTAACAACCCTAAACATAACCCTAACCGCAACAAGAAGCTGAACCCGAGTTAGACCCGAAAAAACACGTACGGTGCCACTTTCTGCCATCAAAAAGTGCTCTCAGCGGAAGCCTTTGGGTACACCTGAACTCCCTGGGGGAGCCTTTACGCAACCCCGCACTCAACAGGACTCTGCGTCTTCACTCTTTCCTAACAACCCTAAACATAACCCTAACCGCAACAAGAAGCTGAACCCGAGTTAGACCCGAAAAAACACGTACGGTGCCACTTTCTGCCATCAAAAAGTGCTCTCAGCGGAAGCCTTTGGGTACACGTCAACTCCCTGGGGGAGCCTTTACGCAACCCCACACTCAACAGGACTCTGCGTCTTCACTCTTTCCTAACAACCCTAAACATAACCCTAACCGCAACAAGAAGCTGAACCCGAGTTAGACCCGAAAAAACACGTACGGTGCCACTTTCTGCCATCAAAAAGTGCTCTCAGCGGAAGCCTTTGGGTACACCTGAACTCCCTGGGGGAGCCTTTACGCAACCCCACACTCAACAGGACTCTGCGTCTTCACTCTTTCCTAACAACCCTAAACATAACCCTAACCGCAACAAGAAGCTGAACCCGAGTTAGACCCGAAAAAACACGTACGGTGCCACTTTCTGCCATCAAAAAGTGCTCTCAGCGGAAGCCTTTGGGTACACCTGAACTCCCTGGGGGAGCCTTTACGCAACCCCACACTCAACAGGACTCTGCGTCTTCACTCTTTCCTAACAACCCTAAACATAACCCTAACCGCAACAAGAAGCTGAACCCGAGTTAGACCCGAAAAAACACGTACGGTGCCACTTTCTGCCATCCAAAAGTGCTCTCAGCGGAAGCCTTTGGGTACACCTGAACTCCCTGGGGGAGCCTTTACGCAACCCCACACTCAACAGGACTCTGCGTCTTCGCTCTTTCCTAACAACCCTAAACATAACCCTAACCGCAACAAGAAGCTGAACCCGAGTTAGACCCGAAAAAACACGTACGGTGCCACTTTCTGCCATCAAAAAGTGCTCTCAGCGGAAGCCTTTGGGTACACCTGAACTCCCTGGGGGAGCCTTTACGCAACCCCACACTCAACAGGACTCTGCGTCTTCACTCTTTCCTAACAACCCTAAACATAACCCTAACCGCAACAAGAAGCTGAACCCGAGTTAGACCCGAAAAAACACGTACGGTGCCACTTTCTGCCATCAAAAAGTGCTCTCAGCGGAAGCCTTTGGGTACACCTGAACTCCCTGGGGGAGCCTTTACGCAACCCCGCACTCAACAGGACTCTGCGTCTTCACTCTTTCCTAACAACCCTAAACATAACCCTAACCGCAACAAGAAGCTGAACCCGAGTTAGACCCGAAAAAACACGTACGGTGCCACTTTCTGCCATCAAAAAGTGCTCTCAGCGGAAGCCTTTGGGTACACGTCAACTCCCTGGGGGAGCCTTTACGCAACCCCACACTCAACAGGACTCTGCGTCTTCACTCTTTCCTAACAACCCTAAACATAACCCTAACCGCAACAAGAAGCTGAACCCGAGTTAGACCCGAAAAAACACGTACGGTGCCACTTTCTGCCATCAAAAAGTGCTCTCAGCGGAAGCCTTTGGGTACACCTGAACTCCCTGGGGGAGCCTTTACGCAACCCCACACTCAACAGGACTCTGCGTCTTCACTCTTTCCTAACAACCCTAAACATAACCCTAACCGCAACAAGAAGCTGAACCCGAGTTAGACCCGAAAAAACACGTACGGTGCCACTTTCTGCCATCAAAAAGTGCTCTCAGCGGAAGCCTTTGGGTACACCTGAACTCCCTGGGGGAGCCTTTACGCAACCCCACACTCAACAGGACTCTGCGTCTTCGCTCTTTCCTAACAACCCTAAACATAACCCTAACCGCAACAAGAAGCTGAACCCGAGTTAGACCCGAAAAAACACGTACGATGCCACTTTCTGCCATCAAAAAGTGCTCTCAGCGGAAGCCTTTGGGTACACCTGAACTCCCTGGGGGAGCCTTTACGCAACCCCACACTCAACAGGACTCTGCGTCTTCACTCTTTCCTAACAACCCTAAACATAACCCTAACCGCAACAAGAAGCTGAACCCGAGTTAGACCCGAAAAAACACGTACGGTGCCACTTTCTGCCATCAAAAAGTGCTCTCAGCGGAAGCCTTTGGGTACACCTGAACTCCCTGGGTGAGCCTTTACGCAACCCCGCACTCAACAGTGCTCTGCGTCTTCACTCTTTCCTAACAACCCTAAACATAACCCTAACCGCAACAAGAAGCTGAACCCGAGTTAGACCCGAAAAAACACGTACGGTGCCACTTTCTGCCATCAAAAAGTGCTCTCAGCGGAAGCCTTTGGGTACACGTCAACTCCCTGGGGGAGCCTTTACGCAACCCCACACTCAACAGGACTCTGCGTCTTCACTCTTTCCTAACAACCCTAAACATAACCCTAACCGCAACAAGAAGCTGAACCCGAGTTAGACCCGAAAAAACACGTACGGTGCCACTTTCTGCCATCAAAAAGTGCTCTCAGCGGAAGCCTTTGGGTACACCTGAACTCCCTGGGGGAGCCTTTACGCAACCCCACACTCAACAGGACTCTGCGTCTTCACTCTTTCCTAACAACCCTAAACATAACCCTAACCGCAACAAGAAGCTGAACCCGAGTTAGACCCGAAAAAACACGTACGGTGCCACTTTCTGCCATCCAAAAGTGCTCTCAGCGGAAGCCTTTGGGTACACCTGAACTCCCTGGGGGAGCCTTTACGCAACCGCACAGTCAACAGGACTCTGCGTCTTCACTCTTTCCTAACAACCCTAAACATAACCCTAACCGCAACAAGAAGCTGAACCCGAGTTAGACCCGAAAAAACACGTACGGTGCCACTTTCTGCCATCAAAAAGTGCTCTCAGCGGAAGCCTTTGGGTACACCTGAACTCCCTGGGGGAGCCTTTACGCAACCTCACACTCAACAGGACTCTGCGTCTTCACTCTTTCCTAACAACCCTAAACATAACCCTAACCGCAACAAGAAGCTGAACCCGAGTTAGACCCGAAAAAACACGTACGGTGCCACTTTCTGCCATCAAAAAGTGCTCTCAGCGGAAGCCTTTGGGTACACCTGAACTCCCTGGGGGAGCCTTTACGCAACCCCACACTCAACAGGACTCTGCGTCTTCACTCTTTCCTAACAACCCTAAACATAACCCTAACCGCAACAAGAAGCTGAACCCGAGTTAGACCCGAAAAAACACGTACGGTGCCACTTTCTGCCATCAAAAAGTGCTCTCAGCGGAAGCCTTTGGGTACACCTGAACTCCCTGGGGGAGCCTTTACGCAACCCCACACTCAACAGGACTCTGCGTCTTCACTCTTTCCTAACAACCCTAAACATAACCCTAACAGGAACAAGAAGCTCAACCCGAGTTAGACCCGAAAAAACACGTACGGTGCATCTTTCTGCCATCAAAAAGTGCTCTCAGCGGAAGCCTTTGGGTACACCTGAACTCCCTGGGGGAGCCTTTACACAACCCCACACTCAACAGGACTCTGCGTCTTCACTCTTTCCTAACAACCCTAAACATAACCCTAACCGCAACAAGAAGCTGAACCCGAGTTAGACCCGAAAAAACACGTACGGTGCCACTTTCTGCCATCAAAAAGTGCTCTCAGCGGAAGCCTTTGGGTACACCTGAACTCCCTGGGGGAGCCTTTACGCAACCCCACACTCAACAGGACTCTGCGTCTTCACTCTTTCCTAACAACCCTAAACATAACCCTAACCGCAACAAGAAGCTGAACCCGAGTTAGACCCGAAAAAACACGTACGGTGCCACTTTCTGCCATCAAAAAGTGCTCTCAGCGGAAGCCTTTGGGTACACCTGAACTCCCTGGGGGAGCCTTTACGCAACCCCACACTCAACAGGACTCTGCGTCTTCACTCTTTCCTAACAACCCTAAACATAACCCTAACCGCAACAAGAAGCTGAACCCGAGTTAGACCCGAAAAAACACGTACGGTGCCACTTTCTGCCATCCAAAAGTGCTCTCAGCGGAAGCCTTTGGGTACACCTGAACTCCCTGGGGGAGCCTTTACGCAACCCCACACTCAACAGGACTCTGCGTCTTCGCTCTTTCCTAACAACCCTAAACATAACCCTAACCGCAACAAGAAGCTGAACCCGAGTTAGACCCGAAAAAACACGTACGGTGCCACTTTCTGCCATCAAAAAGTGCTCTCAGCGGAAGCCTTTGGGTACACCTGAACTCCCTGGGGGAGCCTTTACGCAACCCCACACTCAACAGGACTCTGCGTCTTCACTCTTTCCTAACAACCCTAAACATAACCCTAACCGCAACAAGAAGCTTAACCCGAGTTAGACCCGAAAAAACACGTACGGTGCCACTTTCTGCCATCAAAAAGTGCTCTCAGCGGAAGCCTTTGGGTACACCTGAACTCCCTGGGGGAGCCTTTACGCAACCCCACACTCAACAGGACTCTGCGTCTTCACTCTTTCCTAACAACCCTAAACATAACCCTAACCGCAACAAGAAGCTGAACCCGAGTTAGACCCGAAAAAACACGTACGGTGCCACTTTCTGCCATCCAAAAGTGCTCTCAGCGGAAGCCTTTGGGTACACGTGAACTCCCTGGGGGAGCCTTTACGCAACCCCACACTCAACAGGACTCTGCGTCTTCACTCTTTCCTAACAACCCTAAACATAACCCTAACCGCAACAAGAAGCTGAACCCGAGTTAGACCCGAAAAAACACGTACGGTGCCACTTTCTGCCATCAAAAAGTGCTCTCAGCGGAAGCCTTTGGGTACACCTGAACTCCCTGGGGGAGCCTTTACGCAACCCCACACTCAACAGGACTCTGCGTCTTCACTCTTTCCTAACAACCCTAAACATAACCCTAACCGCAACAAGAAGCTGAACCCGAGTTAGACCCGAAAAAACACGTACGGTGCCACTTTCTGCCATCAAAAAGTGCTCTCAGCGGAAGCCTTTGGGTACACCTGAACTCCCTGGGGGAGCCTTTACGCAACCCCACACTCAACAGGACTCTGCGTCTTCACTCTTTCCTAACAACCCTAAACATAACCCTAACCGCAACAAGAAGCTGAACCCGAGTTAGACCCGAAAAAACACGTACGGTGCCACTTTCTGCCATCAAAAAGTGCTCTCAGCGGAAGCCTTTGGGTACACCTGAACTCCCTGGGGGAGCCTTTACGCAACCGCACAGTCAACAGGACTCTGCGTCTTCACTCTTTCCTAACAACCCTAAACATAACCCTAACCGCAACAAGAAGCTGAACCCGAGTTAGACCCGAAAAAACACGTACGGTGCCACTTTCTGCCATCAAAAAGTGCTCTCAGCGGAAGCCTTTGGGTACACCTGAACTCCCTGGGGGAGCCTTTACGCAACCTCACACTCAACAGGACTCTGCGTCTTCACTCTTTCCTAACAACCCTAAACATAACCCTAACCGCAACAAGAAGCTGAACCCGAGTTAGACCCGAAAAAACACGTACGGTGCCACTTTCTGCCATCAAAAAGTGCTCTCAGCGGAAGCCTTTGGGTACACCTGAACTCCCTGGGGGAGCCTTTACGCAACCCCACACTCAACAGGACTCTGCGTCTTCACTCTTTCCTAACAACCCTAAACATAACCCTAACCGCAACAAGAAGCTGAACCCGAGTTAGACCCGAAAAAACACGTACGGTGCCACTTTCTGCCATCAAAAAGTGCTCTCAGCGGAAGCCTTTGGGTACACCTGAACTCCCTGGGGGAGCCTTTACGCAACCCCACACTCAACAGGACTCTGCGTCTTCACTCTTTCCTAACAACCCTAAACATAACCCTAACCGCAACAAGAAGCTGAACCCGAGTTAGACCCGAAAAAACACGTACGGTGCCACTTTCTGCCATCAAAAAGTGCTCTCAGCGGAAGCCTTTGGGTACACCTGAACTCCCTGGGGGAGCCTTTACGCAACCCCACACTCAACAGGACTCTGCGTCTTCACTCTTTCCTAACAACCCTAAACATAACCCTAACCGCAACAAGAAGCTGAACCCGAGTTAGACCCGAAAAAACACGTACGGTGCCACTTTCTGCCATCAAAAAGTGCTCTCAGCGGAAGCCTTTGGGAACACCTGAACTCCCTGGGGGAGCCTTTACGCAACCCCACACTCAACAGGACTCTGCGTCTTCACTCTTTCCTAACAACCCTAAACATAACCCTAACCGCAACAAGAAGCTGAACCCGAGTTAGACCCGAAAAAACACGTACGGTGCCACTTTCTGCCATCAAAAAGTGCTCTCAGCGGAAGCCTTTGGGTACACCTGAACTCCCTGGGGGAGCCTTTACGCAACCCCACACTCAACAGGACTCTGCGTCTTCACTCTTTCCTAACAACCCTAAACATAACCCTAACCGCAACAAGAAGCTGAACCCGAGTTAGACCCGAAAAAACACGTACGGTGCCACTTTCTGCCATCAAAAAGTGCTCTCAGCGGAAGCCTTTGGGTACACCTGAACTCCCTGG
>NW_028153529.1:32500-41289 GCF_964211835.1 Anser anser
AAACATAACCCTAACCGCAACAAGAAGCTCAACCCGAGTTAGACCCGAAAAAACACGTACGGTGCCACTTTCTGCCATCAAAAAGTGCTCTCAGCGGAAGCCTTTGGGTACACCTGAACTCCCTGGGGGAGCCTTTACGCAACCCCACACTCAACAGGACTCTGCGTCTTCACTCTTTCCTAACAACCCTAAACATAACCCTAACCGCAACAAGAAGCTGAACCCGAGTTAGACCCGAAAAAACACGTACGGTGCCACTTTCTGCCATCAAAAAGTGCTCTCAGCGGAAGCCTTTGGGTACACCTGAACTCCCTGGGGGATCCTTTACGCAACCCCACACTCAACAGGACTCTGCGTCTTCACTCTTTCCTAACAACCCTAAACATAACCCTAACCGCAACAAGAAGCTGAACCCGAGTTAGACCCGAAAAAACACGTACGGTGCCACTTTCTGCCATCAAAAAGTGCTCTCAGCGGAAGCCTTTGGGTACACCTGAACTCCCTTGGGGGGAGCCTTTACGCAACCCCACACTCAACAGGACTCTGCGTCTTCACTCTTTCCTAACAACCCTAAACATAACCCTAACCGCAACAAGAAGCTGAACCCGAGTTAGACCCGAAAAAACACGTACGGTGCCACTTTCTGCCATCAAAAAGTGCTCTCAGCGGAAGCCTTTGGGTACACCTGAACTCCCTGGGGGAGCCTTTACGCAACCCCACACTCAACAGGACTCTGCGTCTTCACTCTTTCCTAACAACCCTAAACATAACCCTAACCGCAACAAGAAGCTGAACCCGAGTTAGACCCGAAAAAACACGTACGGTGCCACTTTCTGCCATCAAAAAGTGCTCTCAGCGGAAGCCTTTGGGTACACCTGAACTCCCTGGGGGAGCCTTTACGCAACCCCACACTCAACAGGACTCTGCGTCTTCACTCTTTCCTAACAACCCTAAACATAACCCTAACCGCAACAAGAAGCTGAACCCGAGTTAGACCCGAAAAAACACGTACGGTGCCACTTTCTGCCATCAAAAAGTGCTCTCAGCGGAAGCCTTTGGGTACACCTGAACTCCCTGGGGGAGCCTTTACGCAACCCCACACTCAACAGGACTCTGCGTCTTCACTCTTTCCTAACAACCCTAAACATAACCCTAACCGCAACAAGAAGCTGAACCCGAGTTAGACCCGAAAAAACACGTACGGTGCCACTTTCTGCCATCAAAAAGTGCTCTCAGCGGAAGCCTTTGGGTACACCTGAACTCCCTGGGGGAGCCTTTACGCAACCCCACACTCAACAGGACTCTGCGTCTTCACTCTTTCCTAACAACCCTAAACATAACCCTAACCGCAACAAGAAGCTGAACCCGAGTTAGACCCGAAAAAACACGTACGGTGCCACTTTCTGCCATCCAAAAGTGCTCTCAGCGGAAGCCTTTGGGTACACCTGAACTCCCTGGGGGAGCCTTTACGCAACCCCACACTCAACAGGACTCTGCGTCTTCACTCTTTCCTAACAACCCTAAACATAACCCTAACCGCAACAAGAAGCTCAACCCGAGTTAGACCCGAAAAAACACGTACGGTGCCACTTTCTGCCATCCAAAAGTGCTCTCAGCGGAAGCCTTTGGGTACACCTGAACTCCCTGGGGGAGCCTTTACGCAACCCCACACTCAACAGGACTCTGCGTCTTCGCTCTTTCCTAACAACCCTAAACATAACCCTAACCGCAACAAGAAGCTGAACCCGAGTTAGACCCGAAAAAACACGTACGGTGCCACTTTCTGCCATCAAAAAGTGCTCTCAGCGGAAGCCTTTGGGTACACCTGAACTCCCTGGGGGAGCCTTTACGCAACCCCACACTCAACAGGACTCTGCGTCTTCACTCTTTCCTAACAACCCTAAACATAACCCTAACCGCAACAAGAAGCTCAACCCGAGTTAGACCCGAAAAAACACGTACGGTGCCACTTTCTGCCATCAAAAAGTGCTCTCAGCGGAAGCCTTTGGGTACACCTGAACTCCCTGGGGGAGCCTTTACGCAACCCCACACTCAACAGGACTCTGCGTCTTCACTCTTTCCTAACAACCCTAAACATAACCCTAACCGCAACAAGAAGCTGAACCCGAGTTAGACCCGAAAAAACACGTACGGTGCCACTTTCTGCCATCAAAAAGTGCTCTCAGCGGAAGCCTTTGGGTACACCTGAACTCCCTGGGGGATCCTTTACGCAACCCCACACTCAACAGGACTCTGCGTCTTCACTCTTTCCTAACAACCCTAAACATAACCCTAACCGCAACAAGAAGCTGAACCCGAGTTAGACCCGAAAAAACACGTACGGTGCCACTTTCTGCCATCAAAAAGTGCTCTCAGCGGAAGCCTTTGGGTACACCTGAACTCCCTTGGGGGGAGCCTTTACGCAACCCCACACTCAACAGGACTCTGCGTCTTCACTCTTTCCTAACAACCCTAAACATAACCCTAACCGCAACAAGAAGCTGAACCCGAGTTAGACCCGAAAAAACACGTACGGTGCCACTTTCTGCCATCCAAAAGTGCTCTCAGCGGAAGCCTTTGGGTACACCTGAACTCCCTGGGGGAGCCTTTACGCAACCCCACACTCAACAGGACTCTGCGTCTTCACTCTTTCCTAACAACCCTAAACATAACCCTAACCGCAACAAGAAGCTGAACCCGAGTTAGACCCGAAAAAACACGTACGGTGCCACTTTCTGCCATCAAAAAGTGCTCTCAGCGGAAGCCTTTGGGTACACCTGAACTCCCTGGGGGAGCCTTTACGCAACCCCACACTCAACAGGACTCTGCGTCTTCACTCTTTCCTAACAACCCTAAACATAACCCTAACCGCAACAAGAAGCTGAACCCGAGTTAGACCCGAAAAAACACGTACGGTGCCACTTTCTGCCATCAAAAAGTGCTCTCAGCGGAAGCCTTTGGGTACACCTGAACTCCCTGGGGGAGCCTTTACGCAACCCCACACTCAACAGGACTCTGCGTCTTCACTCTTTCCTAACAACCCTAAACATAACCCTAACCGCAACAAGAAGCTGAACCCGAGTTAGACCCGAAAAAACACGTACGGTGCCACTTTCTGCCATCAAAAAGTGCTTTCAGCGGAAGCCTTTGGGTACACCTGAACTCCCTGGGGGAGCCTTTACGCAACCCCACACTCAACAGGACTCTGCGTCTTCACTCTTTCCTAACAACCCTAAACATAACCCTAACCGCAACAAGAAGCTGAACCCGAGTTAGACCCGAAAAAACACGTACGGTGCCACTTTCTGCCATCAAAAAGTGCTCTCAGCGGAAGCCTTTGGGTACACCTGAACTCCCTGGGGGAGCCTTTACGCAACCCCACACTCAACAGGACTCTGCGTCTTCACTCTTTCCTAACAACCCTAAACATAACCCTAACCGCAACAAGAAGCTGAACCCGAGTTAGACCCGAAAAAACACGTACGGTGCCACTTTCTGCCATCAAAAAGTGCTCTCAGCGGAAGCCTTTGGGTACACCTGAACTCCCTGGGGGAGCCTTTACGCAACCCCACACTCAACAGGACTCTGCGTCTTCGCTCTTTCCTAACAACCCTAAACATAACCCTAACCGCAACAAGAAGCTGAACCCGAGTTAGACCCGAAAAAACACGTACGGTGCCACTTTCTGCCATCAAAAAGTGCTCTCAGCGGAAGCCTTTGGGTACACCTGAACTCCCTGGGGGAGCCTTTACGCAACCCCACACTCAACAGGACTCTGCGTCTTCACTCTTTCCTAACAACCCTAAACATAACCCTAACCGCAACAAGAAGCTCAACCCGAGTTAGACCCGAAAAAACACGTACGGTGCCACTTTCTGCCATCAAAAAGTGCTCTCAGCGGAAGCCTTTGGGTACACGTGAACTCCCTGGGGGAGCCTTTACGCAACCCCACACTCAACAGGACTCTGCGTCTTCACTCTTTCCTAACAACCCTAAACATAACCCTAACCGCAACAAGAAGCTGAACCCGAGTTAGACCCGAAAAAACACGTACGGTGCCACTTTCTGCCATCAAAAAGTGCTCTCAGCGGAAGCCTTTGGGTACACGTGAACTCCCTGGGGGAGCCTTTACGCAACCCCACACTCAACAGGACTCTGCGTCTTCACTCTTTCCTAACAACCCTAAACATAACCCTAACCGCAACAAGAAGCTGAACCCGAGTTAGACCCGAAAAAACACGTACGGTGCCACTTTCTGCCATCAAAAAGTGCTCTCAGCGGAAGCCTTTGGGTACACCTGAACTCCCTGGGGGAGCCTTTACGCAACCCCACACTCAACAGGACTCTGCGTCTTCACTCTTTCCTAACAACCCTAAACATAACCCTAACCGCAACAAGAAGCTGAACCCGAGTTAGACCCGAAAAAACACGTACGGTGCCATTTTCTGCCATCAAAAAGTGCTCTCAGCGGAAGCCTTTGGGTACACCTGAACTCCCTTGGGGGAGCCTTTACGCAACCCCACACTCAACAGGACTCTGCGTCTTCACTCTTTCCTAACAACCCTAAACATAACCCTAACCGCAACAAGAAGCTGAACCCGAGTTAGACCCGAAAAAACACGTACGGTGCCACTTTCTGCCATCAAAAAGTGCTCTCAGCGGAAGCCTTTGGGTACACCTGAACTCCCTGGGGGAGCCTTTACGCAACCCCACACTCAACAGGACTCTGCGTCTTCACTCTTTCCTAACAACCCTAAACATAACCCTAACCGCAACAAGAAGCTGAACCCGAGTTAGACCCGAAAAAACACGTACGGTGCCACTTTCTGCCATCAAAAAGTGCTCTCAGCGGAAGCCTTTGGGTACACCTGAACTCCCTGGGGGAGCCTTTACGCAACCCCACACTCAACAGGACTCTGCGTCTTCACTCTTTCCTAACAACCCTAAACATAACCCTAACCGCAACAAGAAGCTGAACCCGAGTTAGACCCGAAAAAACACGTACGGTGCCACTTTCTGCCATCAAAAAGTGCTCTCAGCGGAAGCCTTTGGGTACACCTGAACTCCCTGGGGGAGCCTTTACGCAACCCCACACTCAACAGGACTCTGCGTCTTCACTCTTTCCTAACAACCCTAAACATAACCCTAACCGCAACAAGAAGCTCAACCCGAGTTAGACCCGAAAAAACACGTACGGTGCCACTTTCTGCCATCAAAAAGTGCTCTCAGCGGAAGCCTTTGGGTACACCTGAACTCCCTGGGGGAGCCTTTACGCAACCCCACACTCAACAGGACTCTGCGTCTTCACTCTTTCCTAACAACCCTAAACATAACCCTAACCGCAACAAGAAGCTGAACCCGAGTTAGACCCGAAAAAACACGTACGGTGCCACTTTCTGCCATCAAAAAGTGCTCTCAGCGGAAGCCTTTGGGTACACCTGAACTCCCTGGGGGAGCCTTTACGCAACCCCACACTCAACAGGACTCTGCGTCTTCACTCTTTCCTAACAACCCTAAACATAACCCTAACCGCAACAAGAAGCTGAACCCGAGTTAGACCCGAAAAAACACGTACGGTGCCACTTTCTGCCATCAAAAAGTGCTCTCAGCGGAAGCCTTTGGGTACACCTGAACTCCCTGGGGGAGCCTTTACGCAACCCCACACTCAACAGGACTCTGCGTCTTCGCTCTTTCCTAACAACCCTAAACATAACCCTAACCGCAACAAGAAGCTCAACCCGAGTTAGACCCGAAAAAACACGTACGGTGCCACTTTCTGCCATCAAAAAGTGCTCTCAGCGGAAGCCTTTGGGTACACCTGAACTCCCTGGGGGAGCCTTTACGCAACCCCACACTCAACAGGACTCTGCGTCTTCACTCTTTCCTAACAACCCTAAACATAACCCTAACCGCAACAAGAAGCTGAACCCGAGTTAGACCCGAAAAAACACGTACGGTGCCACTTTCTGCCATCAAAAAGTGCTCTCAGCGGAAGCCTTTGGGTACACGTGAACTCCCTGGGGGAGCCTTTACGCAACCCCACACTCAACAGGACTCTGCGTCTTCACTCTTTCCTAACAACCCTAAACATAACCCTAACCGCAACAAGAAGCTGAACCCGAGTTAGACCCGAAAAAACACGTACGGTGCCACTTTCTGCCATCAAAAAGTGCTCTCAGCGGAAGCCTTTGGGTACACGTGAACTCCCTGGGGGAGCCTTTACGCAACCCCACACTCAACAGGACTCTGCGTCTTCACTCTTTCCTAACAACCCTAAACATAACCCTAACAGCAACAAGAAGCTGAACCCGAGTTAGACCCGAAAAAACACGTACGGTGCATCTTTCTGCCATCAAAAAGTGCTCTCAGCGGAAGCCTTTGGGTACACCTGAACTCCCTGGGGGAGCCTTTACGCAACCCCACACTCAACAGGACTCTGCGTCTTCACTCTTTCCTAACAACCCTAAACATAACCCTAACCGCAACAAGAAGCTGAACCCGAGTTAGACCCGAAAAAACACGTACGGTGCCACTTTCTGCCATCAAAAAGTGCTCTCAGCGGAAGCCTTTGGGTACACCTGAACTCCCTGGGGGAGCCTTTACGCAACCCCACACTCAACAGGACTCTGCGTCTTCACTCTTTCCTAACAACCCTAAACATAACCCTAACCGCAACAAGAAGCTGAACCCGAGTTAGACCCGAAAAAACACGTACGGTGCCACTTTCTGCCATCAAAAAGTGCTCTCAGCGGAAGCCTTTGGGTACACCTGAACTCCCTGGGGGAGCCTTTACGCAACCCCACACTCAACAGGACTCTGCGTCTTCACTCTTTCCTAACAACCCTAAACATAACCCTAACCGCAACAAGAAGCTCAACCCGAGTTAGACCCGAAAAACACGTACGGTGCCACTTTCTGCATCAAAAAGTGCTCTCAGCGGAAGCCTTTGGGTACACCTGAACTCCCTGGGGGAGCCTTTACGCAACCCCACACTCAACAGGACTCTGCGTCTTCACTCTTTCCTAACAACCCTAAACATAACCCTAACCGCAACAAGAAGCTGAACCCGAGTTAGACCCGAAAAAACACGTACGGTGCCACTTTCTGCCATCAAAAAGTGCTCTCAGCGGAAGCCTTTGGGTACACCTGAACTCCCTGGGGGAGCCTTTACGCAACCCCACACTCAACAGGACTCTGCGTCTTCACTCTTTCCTAACAACCCTAAACATAACCCTAACCGCAACAAGAAGCTCAACCCGAGTTAGACCCGAAAAAACACGTACGGTGCCACTTTCTGCCATCAAAAAGTGCTCTCAGCGGAAGCCTTTGGGTACACCTGAACTCCCTGGGGGAGCCTTTACGCAACCCCACACTCAACAGGACTCTGCGTCTTCACTCTTTCCTAACAACCCTAAACATAACCCTAACCGCAACAAGAAGCTGAACCCGAGTTAGACCCGAAAAAACACGTACGGTGCCACTTTCTGCCATCCAAAAGTGCTCTCAGCGGAAGCCTTTGGGTACACCTGAACTCCCTGGGGGAGCCTTTACGCAACCCCACACTCAACAGGACTCTGCGTCTTCACTCTTTCCTAACAACCCTAAACATAACCCTAACCGCAACAAGAAGCTGAACCCGAGTTAGACCCGAAAAAACACGTACGGTGCCACTTTCTGCCATCAAAAGTGCTCTCAGCGGAAGCCTTTGGGTACACCTGAACTCCCTGGGGGAGCCTTTACGCAACCCCACACTCAACAGGACTCTGCGTCTTCACTCTTTCCTAACAACCCTAAACATAACCCTAACCGCAACAAGAAGCTGAACCCGAGTTAGACCCGAAAAAACACGTACGGTGCCACTTTCTGCCATCAAAAAGTGCTCTCAGCGGAAGCCTTTGGGTACACCTGAACTCCCTGGGGGAGCCTTTACGCAACCCCACACTCAACAGGACTCTGCGTCTTCACTCTTTCCTAACAACCCTAAACATAACCCTAACCGCAACAAGAAGCTGAACCCGAGTTAGACCCGAAAAAACACGTACGGTGCCACTTTCTGCCATCAAAAGTGCTCTCAGCGGAAGCCTTTGGGTACACCTGAACTCCCTGGGGGAGCCTTTACGCAACCCCACACTCAACAGGACTCTGCGTCTTCACTCTTTCCTAACAACCCTAAACATAACCCTAACCGCAACAAGAAGCTGAACCCGAGTTAGATACCCATCTTGAAAAAACACGTACGGTGCCACTTTCTGCCATCAAAAGTGCTCTCAGCGGAAGCCTTTGGGTACACCTGAACTCCCTGGGGGAGCCTTTACACAACCCCACACTCAACAGGACTCTGCGTCTTCACTCTTTCCTAACAACCCTAAACATAACCCTAACCGCAACAAGAAGCTGAACCCGAGTTAGACCCGAAAAAACACGTACGGTGCCACTTTCTGCCATCAAAAAGTGCTCTCAGCGGAAGCCTTTGGGTACACCTGAACTCCCTGGGGGAGCCTTTACGCAACCCCACACTCAACAGGACTCTGCGTCTTCACTCTTTCCTAACAACCCTAAACATAACCCTAACCGCAACAAGAAGCTGAACCCGAGTTAGACCCGAAAAAACACGTACGGTGCCACTTTCTGCCATCAAAAAGTGCTCTCAGCGGAAGCCTTTGGGTACACGTGAACTCCCTGGGGGAGCCTTTACGCAACCCCACACTCAACAGGACTCTGCGTCTTCACTCTTTCCTAACAACCCTAAACATAACCCTAACCGCAACAAGAAGCTCAACCCGAGTTAG
>NW_028153528.1:0-212802 GCF_964211835.1 Anser anser
TTACGCTGACTACAACTACAGCTCCTATGCTCCCTGTGACAGCATGCAAGCTGTTGGAGACTGCTCTTTAGGAGATTCTTTAATGGCTCCAGCTGTTTTTGAGGTAAAGATAGTGCACGCTTGCTGTAAAGAAAATATTTCACAGATAATACGTTGTACAGATTTGTGTGAATCAGCAAAAAGAATCCGAAGTTGAAAACATGCTTTCTGCTTAGTGTGAAGTTAAAAGAGCAGATTCCATTCAGAGGTGTTTGTATTTAAGTGCTTAAATAGTAAATCCATAGAATTAGTGATTTATACACCATTATTTGTTCACGCATACCAAAGAATGGTTTTGACAGCATAATTGCGTACGCTTCTTCTGTTCCTGTTCTTCTGATTTGCTTTGCTTAAAGCAAATTAAACAGTTGTTGTAAGTGGTCTTATGTAAGTGGTCAATTTATTAGTTGTGACCTCCGGAGGTCCCTTCCAACCTGTACTGTAATATTGGCTTTCTTCTAAAAATAAATAGATAAAATGCCATCTATCCTTGTAGTTGTAGGAAGAAGGAATGGGTTGAGACTGCAGCACTTTGAATCTGTGATGCTTTCTGAAATGAGTTATGATTAAACTTAGCCTTTTCTGTCTTTCAGGAATCTTCAGTTATGACTGCAATCGGTGATGACCTAATTACTGACGGTAATAAGGGTTCTATCATTGTCACTTGAGTTTAGCCATCCTTGTGCCTTTTAACAATACAAGCCAACCTCTACTGGATGAAGAACATCTTGAAAATTCAGCTGAGGTCAAACCTCTGTGGGGTTGATCTGCAATCAGCTGGGGTTTTAAAGCTGATACAGCATACACTGACCGCATCAAGTAAAACGGGACACTGTCAATGCTTCGCAGCAGGTTTCTTGTACCTGTGCCTTCATTCCCATTTGAAAATGGTCTAAGACAGAATTTTGTTCTTTGTATTGGTTCCGCTAAACAGATTTTATATTAGAAGCTCAGTAATATGCAAAAGCTTTGTTCTCCACCCTGAGGTAAAAGCTTATGTTGCAGATTCCAAAAGGAGGATTCAGCTTGCACTTACAAATACGGTACAAAACATATTTGTGTCCTGGAAGGTTTGCAAAGTTCCTCACGTGGAGGCATTTTGTGTTAGTGTTTAGAAACTATCCTATGTAACGTGTATTGCCGTAGAAGTGAATTAAATGACTCTTGGGAGGGTTTCATGGCTGATTATCCTTAAACGTTATCTTTACTATCTTAAACATTGTCTTTGTCTTTATCTTGAAAGACAATTCTAGTCCCAGCCTTCTAATATACAAATTCCCAAAAGTTGGAGTTGTGAGGCTCAAAATTTTAGAGGACTAAATACCTCACTAAAATTAGTAGATCTAATAGCTTATTACACTTAGCTTAAAATACATTTTATTAGCCATTTCACGTGAAGTTTTTTTGCGTGCATGCCTCAGATTTGATACTTGGACTTACCAGGCTTTTATTTTCAGATCCACAGCTCTACTTGGATGTTGATGAAATGAACAGACAATTCACGGAGACAAGCGAAGAACTCTACGATTCACTCATGAATTGTCACTGGCAACCTCTGGATACGGTCACTTCTGAAATCCCCTCTGCTATTTAAGTGTCTTCTAGAGCATGACCGTTAGGACCAAAGTGCTAAAACTACATTTCTTCTACATTATTCTAGCTCATAAGTTTTAAAGCACAATGATAGGTTGGGTTTTTTTTGCTATGCTTTTGACAGTTTCTGTAATCTTTTTGTTCATCACTCTCTTGGAGCACCATGAAGTCATGTAAATATTCGAGAAATGTAAAGAGGTAAATGGGGTCTAAAGATAGACTTGCCTGTGTAAATAAAAAATTTGTTTCTGCAAACCTGCCAGCAAGGGATTTTACTTGTACCTGTGTGCAGCACGTTCTCTTCCGGCTTATGGAATTTAACAAGGTAGTAAGGGTATTTCATCTGTCTTTATTTTTATATGGGCATTAGGACACAAGCAAAATCTAGCTTCCCCTTGTTTTCCTGGTTCCTTAGGTAAGCGACAAGCCAAGCCTTTCATGTGCTTGCTTAGACTGGAAGTATGTATGGGAGACACTCACAGGCCTTGCTATGGAAACACCTGTGCCCACTTTTTCCTGCAGGCTGCTGGCTCTAACTGTACTACTGATACATGCTAGGTCAGCTAAAATTGGCTTATAAATAGGGTATGTTAAGCATATGGAAGTGTAGACTTCAACTGCCATAGCTACAAACATCCCGTGGAATGAGGATGATGTCTGCTGGCACTCTCTGCATCAGCATTCAGTTTTCCCTTGCCCTTCTTACTGTTAGACTTCTCAGCTGACGCTTTACAGCGAAGAAATTGCTACAACATAATCCGTGTTCTTAAACCTAAAAAAAAAAAATCTTGGAGAAAACAACTTGCTGGTTTTCCCTCCTTGCTGGCAAGGAGAAAAATAGTCCACCAGGAACAACAAAAAAATCCTAGTAACAGCTCCTTAAGTTATACCCTCTGCTACCCTCTCTGATTGCTCTGGTCTTCCTTCATTCACGGTAATGAAGTTTTAAAGCTCTGGTAGAAGGATGACAGTACTCAAGTCAAAGGAGATGAGAGCAATGAGGAAAGCTTTGCTTTAAGCTAGAGCAGTCTTGCGAGTTGCTGCCTTTATGCTGTTCTTATCTTGAAGGGTACAGAGTCTTTTCCAGTCATAGGGACTCCATAACCCTATGAATATGGAGAAATAGTTGCTAATTAACAGTGTGTATAATAAGTAAGTGAGGCTGGAAACAAAAGAATATTCCTCCAAGAAAAAAAAGGAAGCAGAAATTACTGTACTTAATAGCTGGGGAAGCTGTTAAAGCTAGTTGACACAGTTCTGGTACTGCCGTGTGTGTTTTGGGGGCAACATAAACCATAATTGCTGTGATGGCAGGTAAGAATCCAATTCTTTTTTATGGCTTAGTGTAGTCAGTGAAAGCAGTGGTCCTAAGCTGCATGCTGTTCTTAAATGTAATGCAAATTCTCTTTTGTGACTCCTCAGTACTTCCAGGTTACTTGTAGCTGATCACCAGCAACTGCTTCTGTTAGCTATTAGCTGTTGGGTTTTTGCTAGGAATACTTTCAGTCCTGAATTGAAATGATGACATCCTGAAACAGAAGAGGCTCTTGGAGTATTGTAGGAAGCACATTCTTCCTGGTTCTAGTGCAGGTGTACACGTAGGAGGAGACAGAAGGCAAAGAACCTCACATAGGTGGAGGGGGTGAGGTGGCATCACAGTTAGAGCTGTTGCAGTTAACTCTTCCCAAAGCATGAAAGCAACGTGGCTGGGAACAGGGATTTGTTGGGTTGCTTCTTTGTGTGAGCCAGGGAGTCTTTTGAGGGGCAGATTAATAAGAATATGACACAAGGTAGAGGTGCAATAGATGAAGCAAAGAATCTGGGTGGGAAAAGGGTTGCTTGTACGTGTCTATGGAATTGTTTCAGGGGACTGAGCTGGGGCAAATTCAAGATAATAGATGCAGCCTCCTTGAATTTGGATGGCAGTGCTGAAGCTTCAAAACCTTACAAGCTTTGATGCCACTTCAATTGTAGTGCATAGCTGTGGTACTTGAGCTCAGAAGTGCAAACTGCACAGGATTTTTTTATCTATTTTCTTCAACGTGAGCAGCAAAACATCTTCCAGGAATGTGCCTGGGTGCTACGCTGCTTTGACACGGCTTGCTTTGCATCACCAAACACAGTAGTTAGGTTGCATCGAGTACTTTGTGGAAACATTCATTGTGTTGTCACCCAGAAATGGGATGCTACAGATGTGTGTTGGCCCGGCAGTATCAGTGCTGTTTTTTGGCCTTTGAGAGGTTGGTCCATAACATGTGACCTGTGTAATGAGGGGCCCACATAGATTGGTGACTTCATTAAGTCTGATGCTGTGGTGGTGTGTGACCCAAGGCCCTGAACGTCAGAAAATCAGGCTGTGGCCACCTATTTTATGCAGACTTTGCCTATTAACAAGGTCTCTACACTGTACGTTAGAGACGTGCGCCTCCTTTTCTGGACTAGATAGCGAAAATACCAGTTTTGTAGTTCAGTGAATGAGATTGGTTGGGCTGTTTGTTCTCCAGAGCTGAAAAATGTTGGGAGTGTATTCTCTTGGAGTCCACAGAAATGAAAATGATGAGAGGAAGAGAACGTTGGTTGCAGCCCGCGTGCTGCTGTTATAAAGTAGTTCTCTGATGTCTTTTTCCCTCTGCTGAGACTTATCAGCCTATCGTCCTTTCCTGTTAGGAGCGCATACCTGGCTTGGGATGGTGTGCGCAGGGCAGATTCTTTACCGTAAGAGCGCAGTGAATGCCAGACTTCTTCCTGTACTGCCGTGTTAACCGTGAGTCACAAATTCAGGAAGCAGTGATTGCATCGGAATTGCTACAATGCTTTGCAGAGTCTTTTTACTGGGTAAACTTCACAGCTGCAGTTACAACTTCCAGCCTGTGTTAGCTGAACACATCGTACTGGTGCCCGCCATCAGTTTGACAAAGATGGGATTGCAGTAGGGACTTGCTTTTTTCCTTCTTTTTAATTAAACAAGTCTTTGAAGCAACTTTTCCAACACCGCCATACTTCACTTCTTCCAGTTATTTTCTGTTTTACTTAGCTGAAATGTTTTTTTTTCTTCCAAGCTTGAGGAAGTTTTCTACAAGAATGTCCCGTAATGATTTCATAAACTCTTTTCGTTGTACCTAGCTGCAACAGAGAGTGCTTTTATTCAAAAACCTGCTGGTTTTCTTTTCCAAGAAGTAGTGGGGTTTTTCCTATCTCTTCACTGATGGGAAAGGCTGTAGGACAGTAGCTTGAGGGGCTACTAATGCTGTCATCAGTGAGCCGGGAAGAGGCAGGAGTCCGAAACGGGTAAAAAGTACTTAAAAGGATACCAAAAGAGTAAACGGTACTTAAGCCGTGGATGTTTCTTTTTGCAGGGATGCTCTGAACCAACCGCTTCTTTCTAGCGCTACCTCAAAGTAACTTGCAGATAGACCTCACAGGGAAGGTTGATCAAATGGTGATGATCGCTGTCATTCTGCTGGACACGCAGATACTTGCCTTTCGTTTTGGCTCATTTTTAATACCAATTAACTTCAGTGCCTCGCGTTAATAGACACCGTTTGACTGCATCGGCAAATGTTTCTGAGTCGTGAGTGTCATTAAAGGCCTGTCACCCTATGGAAATCCTTCTAAATAAGAAAAATGGCATTTAAATAAATAAATAAAGCAGCGTTTGAACTTATGAGCAAACCTAGCGTAGCTGCCTTTGACGCTGATCTGGAGGAGAAAAATCACGTTATCACGCTACTATGGTTGCCTTAATAGGTTTGGTGTACATGAGGGAGGGAAGTATTATGTGATGTTTGCCTAGCTATTACATGGCCGATGCAGGAGGGGTTTTAGTCAGTTCCCTGAGCACGTATTGTTGCAGAAGTCGGTGATTTCACTGCCCAATGTCTGTTATTAAGGGCACGATTCATGTCCCGTTATCGTTTTTATTCTTTATTTATGTGTTTATTTTCTGGGGCGGCGATCTGTCACGATGCCCATCGTTCCCCTGCCGTGGGGTAGAATTTAGCGTGACGACTGCCTCCCGGACCAACGGGGCCACGAATCCGGCCTAAAACACTGCTTGTGCGTTGGTTGTCGGCGTGGGGGCTGTTGGTTGTCGGTGCGGGGGTATCGGTTGTCGGTGCGGGGCTTTTCTGACGAGCACTGTGGGCTCGGGGCGCCGTCCCACGCCCGGCGCGGTGCTGCGGCACACCAGCGGTCGGCGCCACGGCGCGGGGAGGCTCTGGAGGTGACTCCTAGCCCCGTGCTTACGGTGGCCGGGCCGGGGTTCATTATGGCGGCCGGGTCCTGAGGGCGGGAGCGGGAGGGCGGCGGGACCGGGACGGGACCGGGGCGGGGCGAGGAACGGGAGCGGCAGCGGGAGGGGGGGGCGCGCGTTCCCGTGAGGGGAGGGGGCGCGCGAGGGAGGGAGGGGGAGGGTGTGAGAAACACTCCGTAGCCAATAACTTGGGCTCAGGCGAGGAGCTCGGCGAAGCAGGAATTTATTCGCGATCGCAGTGGCGGGCGTCCCGTCCGTGCGAGGACTACCGCACACCAAATTTCCCTGGTGTATTGCCAAGCACTTCCCCGTGCAAGGGCTTACCATACACCACATTTCCCGAGACTCTTCCTTTCTCTCCCTTATCTCACGCTTCGTCCGTCTCCGGCCGCGCCCCTCGCGGAGCTGCGGAACCGCGGATCAGGACTCCACACTCGCTCCGTACAAAAGTACGTCTCAATCACACGGCACACAGAGTCTCACCCGACCCCCAAGGCAATACTTCCTATTTCTTACCTTGGTCTGTGCACAGAGTTACCGGATCAATTCTCAAAGCCGGAGTGCCTGCCTTCTTCCCTTCCCCACTCCTTCACGGATCCTGCCTCTTTCATCAGTCTCGGGCCCTCTGTCAGCTCTCCGCAGAACCGCCGCCGTCGATGCACAGGACCGCTGAAATCAGCGGGGCATGCCTTCCTGCTGCTGCGGCGGTGGGGCTCCCCAGTAGGCGACTGGCTCCCGGACGAGCCCCCAAATTGTGAGAAACACTCCGTAGCCAATAACTTGGGCTCAGGCGAGGAGCTCAGCGAAGCAGGAATTTATTCGCGATCGCAGTGGCGGGCGTCCCACGAGCAGGAGCGCCCCTGCTGGTTCCAAAACCCAGTTTATATACTTTTTGATGACGGGACCCTCCCCTGTTTCCCCACTGAGGGGGTGATCCAGGCTCACAATCTGTCTGATGCTTCCCAGACAATGCATGGCCTTCAGTTGCCGGCCTGTTAAATTTCGAATTTCTTTCGACTTTTTTACTGGTTGAAGCGGTAATGGTTCTTCACTTACCTGACTTGACTCAACACCGTGATTTTCCCCGAATTGTTCTACGGAGTCTGGTTGTCTGCATTTTACAAGGTCGCCTGCTAAGCGTTCTTATCGCTGCAAGCACACCTCGATACCCCATTCCTTACCTTTAAACAACGTAACTCTGCAAAAACAACATTTTTATTCCCACGAGGGGCAGGGCAGGCCCCGCGGCGCGTGGCGGCGGGGGGCGGGGGGGCCCCGTGACGGCACCGAACGCGGGGGGGGGGCGGTATGGCCTCGGGCGGCGCGACCGGTAGCGGCGCGACCGGCAGCGGCATGGCCGGCGGTGGCAGGGCCGGTGGCGGCGGGGCGCCGGGCGGCAGCCCAGGAGCCCGATCAGGAGGAGGAGGAGCAGGAGGAGGAGGAGGAGGAGGAGGAGGAGGAGGAGGAGCGGCCGGCGGCAAGGTGAAGAGGCGGCGCCACCGTTTGGGCGCCGCGAAGCCCCCCTGTGCCAGGAGCAAGCGGGTGAGGAGCGGCCCCCCCACAGCGGGCCCTTCCCCCTCAGCCCACCAGTTACCCCCTTACTTACCCCCTTACCTTACCCGCCCCTTTATCCCCTTAGTTACCCCCTACCCACCTCCTTACCCCCTTAGTTACCCCCTCAACGGCTTAGTTACCCCCTTAGTTACCCCCTCAGCCCCTTACTAACCCCCTCAGTTACCCCCTCAGCCCCTTCCTAACCCCCTCAGTTATCCCCTCAGCCCCTTACTTACCCCCTTACCCCTCTACCCAGCCCATTACCCCCCTCCTCCCCCTCCCCTTCACCCCCAGCCCGCTGCCCTCAGGACCCCCAGTGCCACCCCCAGGGCTTTCCCCGCTCCCTGCACCCCTCCTCAGCCCATCATCAATTCTCTGAACGTTACCTGCCAGGCTTTGCTTCTCGTTTGTGCTGTAGGGTACAGCAGGTTGACGGTGAAAGCGGTCCGTCAATTCGGGGTGTGAAAATCCCCGTGCTGGAGGGGGGACGCGCCGAGATCCCTCCCAGCAGCTCTTTGCTAAGAAATGTCAGGACGCCCAGAGAGATGCTCTGGAGATGCCCTCTGCACATGTTTGTTCAGCCAAAACCTCTCCGCTATTAAATGAGCAACGTAGCTGAGGGGATTGATTATCATATGCAAAACCAAGGGAGCGCTACGCATGGATAGCTGCTCAATTAGGTTTTTATCACTTGCAGAAATGCCAAGTCCCTTATACCACATATTGACAATCAATCTTGTCCATCTAAAGCTGGCCTGGAAGGGCAATGCAAACATTCCCCACGCTTACAGAGCAACCGTTGAAACCTCTGGCTTGAACAGTGCATTAATGTTGAAAGTGCCATAGCTTGCGTGTGCCGACACTGTGTAGCTAACTGATAAACCTTACACGTGGATTAAAAATAATCAGTGGAGATGGTTTTCTAACTTTTCCATTGTCTGTTATCTCTGCGTGTTTTCCAGTAGGTTTATTTAAAGAGTGTGCCAGAGCAAACACGTGCGTGGGGATATCTGGGGGATTCTGCACAGAGAATGGCTGCTGCACATCCAGCGCAGATCAAATTAACAGTAACTTATCGGGGAAGAATTTTAATGATTTGATAAATAGACAAACTGATAGGTGTTACATGTGTGCATTTATTATAGCAGTTAGCTTTGTAACCAGACGAATCGTGCAAATGTTCATAACGTAAAAGGACGAGCTTTGAGCAGATAGCTTGCTTAGAGCATTTGTCAATTAATTTCAGTTTATCTTCAATATCATGTCCACTCTGCAGAAGGTTCTGTGGCTTAATGTTAATTGTCTCTCAGTGATGCAGTTGGGGAGGCACGAAAGCGACCGATGCGATTTTGTGAGGTTATACCTCTGGTTCTGATCCCTACCCCGCTGTTTTTCTCATCCTTCCCCCTACAACTTTAGTCGATAAGTCGATTCTTAGAAATACTTAAATAGATGTGTTTTGTGTGCTTGTGATCCTAATTACAGCCCACCAAACCCTCTGTCTCTTACCATTAAGCTCTGAAGGTGCCTGGGCACTGTAGACAGTATAGTTAGCAGCTTCAAAGTTCCTGGGAACTAGTCCTGGATCTAATTTACCTTTTTTTTTTCCCCCTGCCTGCAGGAGGGATGATTAGCAGGATGCCTAGCTCATGATTGTCAGCTTTCTGGATATTAATTTTTATTATTAATTTTTATTATTAATTATATTCATTTATATTAATTTATCTTTTATTTAACCGTAGTTCCTGGGGCTTTTGGTCAGGTGGGAATTCTCCGATCGTACCCGATGTATGCCGCAGAGTCAGTCTTCTACAAAATACAGCAACAGCTTTAGAAGGCTCTTGCAAGAGGAGGTGCTGGTGCTATAGCTATAGCTGTGTTTCTTGCAGGACATCTTCTGGGTTAGCCTGACTGTTGAGAGCAGAACTGTTTTTTGTGCGTATAGTCACTGCAATTCAGCATTACTAAAATTGAAAATATTTAGATTCACTGATTTTAATGGGTAGTATGGTCCTGACTGTCGCAGTAGATAATTGCTGAACTTCTGGTTTAGTTGGTTTTCACGGGAGGGTGCGAAGAGGAAGAGTCCTGGAACAAGTCTGTAGGTCAGGAGCTGTTCAGGCGTAGAGTTTCCTGATAGCCTTGCAGATTGACGACCTGCTGGTGAATTTTGGCAGAGGTTTCAAAACTTTGAACCTTGCCAAGGTCACTTGGAAGTGCAGAAAGTGATAGGTAGTTGTAAATCAATCTTAGGTGAATTTTAGGTTTACCAGAAGTGTAGCGATCCTATGCCAGGGATCAACCTCGTCGTCGTCTTCTGAATATTTGCTGTATAATATCTGTCTTCAAGGTCCGTGGAAGGTGGTATCCCAGCATATGCTGTTGACTGCGTTTCTGTAATTAAACAAGTGTTTTTTCTTTCAAGCAGGGATTAATTAGCAGAATGACAGAAACTGTGAAAAATATTGTACCGGCCTGGCTGCAGAAGTATTTCAATAAGCGTGAGGAGGAGTGTGTAGACAGAAATGAATCTGCAAACCAGGAGGAGACTCCGGTAAACTATCACCACGATTATTCAGATGAAGATACCATAATCGATGAGAGATTCACGCCTGAACCAGCAGGAATTAGTAGACGAGGTATGTGAAAAATCATTTGGAATTCTGGCCATCTGTATTTATTCACAGATTTCTAGTTTTGAATCTGAATTTCAAAAGGAAATTGGAATGAGGGTTTTGACAGAATGAAAAAAACCCAAAAAAAGTCAAAACAACTGTTTGTGAAACCGTCTTAGCTTTAAACTGTATACACAGTTACGAAGCATACATCTTATGCTCTTGGAAGGCATCAGTTAACTTTAGGTACTCTATTAGCCAGGTGCTAAATGCTGAAAATAAGTCATTTGCAAGTGTGCTGGGTTGCATTTTCCATCTTTTAAAAGATATGGAATGAAAATCTGTCTAATTGCCTAAGGCAATTAAAAAAATTAATTTGTTTTGCAGTCTTCGAAACAAAAGACTAGATGCTAGAATGGCAGAGGAAAATTCCGTCTCGTGTCCCGACTTTGTTTGTTTTGTTTTGTTTTGTTTTTGTTTTGGGCTTTGATCAATTTAGTAAAGTTCCTCGTTAACTTGATGGTGAACTGGGGAACTTGTGCACGGATGTGGTTTATGAGATTATTATCCTTAAAATATTCAATAACTTTAAGGTCTACGCGGGGGGAGGGGGTGTCTTTGAAAAGGTATTTGGACCGTTGGCAACGAGGTTTGCAACTCCTTTACCTCATGAAAGATTAATTTGTCTTATATCCAGTGCCTCTCACTGTTCCTGTAGTCCTGTTGTATAAATTTGCATCTATTCTTATTTGAGTTTCTCTTAAATTAGCTGTTTTGGGGAAGTCAGCTTTTAATAAGTGAAGAAGTTTTGTCTGAGCGTGCGTAGGTAACCATAGATAATGTGGAAAGTCAGTTGCTTCTGTTGTTGGCAGAATCAAAAAATAAGGAGGAAATATCTTTGCCTCCAATCTCATCTAATTGTAAACAAGGAGATTGATGGCTTTCTGTGTAGCTGTAGCTTGGGAATGAGTTTGGAGAAAAGAATAGAGAAGGTCTTCGTGACTGAGGAACACATGTTGGCTTTCCTATGTAACTGCGTGAAAGGAGCTTTCATTAAGAACAGCTGCACTGCAAGCTTGCTAACTCCAGGAGATCAGGAGCAGGTGGACACCCTGGAACCTTTTGCAGCTTATGTTGCTGTCCGTGGGTGTTGCTTACTATGCTTAAGAATAAGATTATTTTTTTTAATTATTACTACATTTTGAAACCAATGTGTTTCTTCAGTTCTGAGGTATCAGTGTGCTGGAGCCTATATTGGGTGGCCTTCCGCCTGAAGAACTTTCTGTATCTCAAACGGTGCTGTCCTAAAAATCTGCTCATGGTTTGGAGAGCTAATTAGTGGTACTGCAGTGGTTATGAAGATTGAACTAACTAGTTTAAGCTTCAGTTCAAGTATCAAGAGGATAGTGGCTCAAAGTCATTTGAATTGCCCAGATTCCTGGGAGAGACAGTAGGCTTTCATCAGGCAAAATACCCATGAATAGTTCCATTCATTTAGCAAGATAGACTTCAAGGCCACCTATTCCAGGCCACTGGCATTGTTTGCAGACCCTTTGCTTCAAGAGGGAAAAATGCTCATCTGGTTACTTGGGTCAACATCCTTGTCCCTTGGGTCAAAATCCCAATAGTTAATGGGTAGGAGATGATGTTTTGCCTCTAACGTGAGCTGATATGGAAGAACTTGGGAAAAAAGTACTGCAAACGTTCATTTTCATGTTGTGTATTCAGATTAATGTAACCTTTGTTCCAATATTATGGAAGCTGCAGTGTTATCTGTAATTTACCGTGTAATCTCAAATTTTGTAAAGCTTATTGCAAGCTGTACATGGGAGAAGGAGTATATATGTTTGATTTAGTGAACGGCCAAGTCAGCGTTAGAGCATTTGAGCACGGGGTCAGAATGTGGTGTTGTAAATCCTCATAGTTAACTACTTCTGGATGCAACATTAATACTGTGTATCGCAAGCAGTGTTGTTGTTGTAGCCAGACAGTTAGATGCAACTGTATCTGGGTGAGGAAGAAGTTAAATTTGGCTTCTCTCTTTTTGCGCTTAGAACTTGGCAATAGCATGGCTGTCGATAGGAAACAGGTTTTGGCTTCTGTGAGCTTGTCTATAGCAAAGCTAATTATCTCCCTGTTCTTGTCTAGAACCATCCACAAGTAGATCAGCACTGAACTTCCCAGTTGTGTTAACAAGGCCCTCTCTTCATCGGAGCCGTCTGAATTATACCACGCTGGATTCTCCTGTCCCACCTTGTCAGCCCTCGACATCTTCTGTATTTGGCATTGGCAGTCCTAGGCTGTCCTTCATAAAAGAAATAGAAGATTCTACCTCTCAACAAGACGATGATAACATCTCAACAACCAGTGATTCCTCCTCTAGAGCATCTGATGAAGGTGATTTTTGTGTTCTCTGTTTAATTGACTTTTTTTTTAATGTGAAGTACCTTGCGTTCTTTAATATTCCACATCACCTTAGTAAATAAAATAGGTGAATGTCAACTTTGGATGCGAGAATTAAATTGAATTTTTAGTGTTTTAGAAGTATATAATCCTATCACCTTTTTAATAGAAGCGTGCTTTGGAATACGTTTATGATACCCTGATGTTAGAAAGAGTCAATGCTGAAATATACACGTTCAGCTAGGTTATATGTAAATTTTGAACTGGGACGGTAGGAAATCAGGCTGACTTGCCGTAGCTTGACAACTAGGCTGATTGTCTAGAAGGAAGAGTGACTCAGAATATCTAACAGACAGCTGGTTAAATGTGAATAAGTGCAGGTGACAAATAGGAACACGAGATGTTTTCCTGTGTTTCAGCAAGAGAAGATAAAGAAACTACTCTGACATAAGCTATAGGCTGTTTTTTGACCTTTCTTGGTAGAAGGCTTCAGCTGTCAATACTTTCATGTCTTTTGCCAAATTCATTGAGGAAAGCACACCATTTTAAAATAAAAAATAAGCATCGTGTCGATGTAGGTTGGTACGTAGGTCTTCTCGCTGAAAGGGCGAACAGCAGGTTTGCAGCTTTTTCTAGTCCCCCATATAGACAGGGACTGACGTGTGCTCAGCAGGTTTTCCAGAGAACTTTTGTACAGCTGAGAGTAGAGTTGCTGGGCTTTAGCAATATAACCTGAGTGCACTAGAACTTTCTGGTGTGTCTTCGTAAAACATACATGGGCAGAAGATCGTTAACTCTTAGAGCAGCCTTTGGGGAATCTTCCAGGTTTAAAACCTGTGCGATTATGATCTGTGCTGGCCTCCAGCCTTTTACCAACACAGAAAAAAGCTTTGTCCGTACAAATGCACTGATGTTTATGCGGTCCTCTTTTATCTTAGCCTGAAGGAAAAAAATATCTGCATTGGAAGCACAGTATTAACTTGGTAAGATTGCTGAAAACTACTTGCAGCTCTGTGAACAGTTTTCAAGTTTGTAGGTGATACTTGGTTTTCAGTCTGTACGTGAAGTTGATCTATTTAAAGAAGCTGAAGTCATGCTTATTTTTCTGTATTGAAGAACTTGAATTAGTGTGATCTTTATTGTTAAAGTTCTGTACGTACGAGAGGCATTTACATCTAGCATACGTCATTTTGGCAGATGTTGCAGTTTTAAAAAATACTTCATCGTCACTGCTCTGGCCCACAGAAGCTGAAAGAACTCATTCCCTCTCGCAGCATTCTGCAGCTAGCTCTAAGAAACCTGCATTCAGTTTATTTGTTTTTGGAGGACTGTGTCCTGTAAGTACTGCACAGTATTTCTTTTAATCAGTTTGAATGTGTACCTGTTTTTCTATCCACTTCTCATACTGTGTTTCCGTAGGTACGTGGAAGCACGTCTGTTTTTAAGCAAAACCAGCTTGGGTTTTCTCCATTTTACCCCGGAAAGACGGCCTATGCCGGTGGTGCAGCTGTAAGATCAAGGCAGCCAAAGACGGAACCTTATCAGGTATGAGAAAAGTAGTGTAGTGGGAAATAGTGATGGAAATAAAAAAAGCAGCACTGCCAAAGGAGCTTTGAGCAGGGAGCTGAATATGTGGTAACAGTTGCTCTTCTGCCCTCTTGGTCTACAAAAATAGACGTCTGAGATTGATTTCTGTTTAAATTCTTTAATGACAGTTTTTACCACAGGTAACACTTGTCAGAAAGAACAAGAATGACAGTTTGGGCTAGTTGTTGGTAGTTGGGGTTTCCTCTGTTGTTAGGTCTTTCAAAAAATTCCATTCAAGTGCCATTGTCTGCCTCTGACTACATTACGTTAAAATAACTTGATGCAAAAAAACCAATGACAGCATAACTTTGAAAACTTGTGTTTATGGTAGCAAAAGCTACAGTAGTCAAACCTGGCTAATATTTATCTGTGGATCTTCTTTTCCAAGCATGCCTACATTCATGCTATGGATATGTTGTATAAACCTGCAGTCTTTGAAAATATCTAAAATCAACTTTGCTGATCCTTTGTTCTTCTGGTACACAGAGGCATGCAGGACTAAATGCAGTCCCAAGATAAGCAGTAACATGCTTTCTGTTTTGAACGATTCATATAGTTCTTGGAGAGAGTTATTTGCCCCCAAGAGTTCTTGGAAATAGCAAATAAAAACTGCTGACAACTCTGATTAGCTAGAGCTGAATCGAAAAGGAAAGTCAAATCAGGTTTGGTAGGAATGTATTTAAATGAAAGTGACTTTTATCGATAAATCAAAAGGAATTTGAAGAAAATGAAAACGCGGGTTTGCTGGCTCTGTTCTGACAGTCCATTTGTGCAACGGAAAAAGGGCAGTACAAGTACCTCACTTACGGGAAACCTTGAAACCTTGTGGTGCAAAGCTGGGAACCCTCTTTGGTCGGCTATTTTTGTTTTTTACAATATTACTGCATTATGGTAAAAAGAGGAACCAAAATACTAGGCTTTTAAAGGAGAGAGTAGCTTGCTTCTTGCTGCTTGCTGTGAATGACAGCAAGGTACTAGAGAGTCCAGCGAAGGGCCACCAAGAAGATCAAGGGACTGGGAGCACCTCTCCTCTGAGGAGAGGCAGGGACTGCTGGGCCTGTTTAGCATGGAGGAGAGGAGGTTTGGGGGGATCTTATTGGTGTATATAAATACCTGAATGGATGGTGCAAAGAGCATAGAGAGCCATTGTGTTTTCAGCGGTGCCCAGTGCCAGGTCAAGAGGCAACAGGCACAAACTGAAACGTGAGGCTCTGTCTGAGCATCAGGAAATGCTTTTGCACTGTGCGGCTGATGGAGCCCTGGCACGGGTTGCCCGGAGAGGCTGTGGAGTCTCCCTCTTTGGAGGTCTTCAAGAGCTGACTTGACATGGTCCTGGGCAACCTGCTCGGGGTGGCCCTGCTTGAGCGGGGGGGTAGACCAGGCGATCTCTAGAGGTCACTTCCAACCTTAACCATTCTGTGGTTCTGTGAGTCTCACTTGTGTTTTTACGTGCTGCGTGGTCTGCTTCCTGTCTTCACATCGTGTGATAAGCACAGTGTGGTTATTTGAGGGGTTTAACCTGGGAAGAAAAAAAGTCACACCAAAGGAAGTTTTTGACTGATATTTGAAGTTGGGTGGTGCAAATAAACAGTTTACTTTTTCAGTGTAATGTTTAGATCTGTTACAGTTTAAATCAGATCTTTATCTTTTAAGACAAAGATTTGCAGCCAACTTTAATCTTGGGGGAAGGGAGGAAGCAAGAGAGAAGTAAAACTAGTTCCTGGTTATGATTGTATACACTGATTTTAAGATGGTACACTTAGACCATCGTGAAACTCTGAGGTCTGTGTTGTTACTGAAAATGCTTTCTGTACCACAAGCCTTTTCTTGAGTTCTGTTTCCCTGATTACTGCTTCGGAGGCCTTAGCAGTCCTAGCATCATCCGTCTTGACCTTTTACAAGTACGGAGTTCTTTTATTGCTCGTGCAACAAGCACGTGCAAGATGCACTGAGGCCCAAGGTAAACTTCATTAAACTCCGAACGTATTCTCTTCTTTATGGCTTGAACTCCCAGTGACTGCATGTTTCTCTGTCATCAGAATATATTGATTGTATCATCAGTGTAGCCTTGGGACGTAAAAAACATGCCTCCTTAGCTGAGAATTGACCATTGTAACACTTAAAATGCTAATTTTTCAGGCACAAAAGAGAGCGAAAGCTAGAGAAGAAACTGTGTGGTCCCACGCTACCTTGAGTACCTCAGCGTGGTGCATCTTGGAGGCAGTGGAGAAGCTGTCAAGCCCTTTGTTGGTAAATAGCACTTCTTTTAATCTGTTTTTGCTTCATGTGTTTATAAAACTTAGTAAATGTGCCATCAAAGGATAAAGATAAAACTATTCTTCCTTACGTTGTGGCCGGTTTAATTTATTGCGCTGTTTTTTCAACAGGATGCTAAAAGAATGACATCTCTTTTGCCGCTGTGTTGTGTAAGTTGACCATGAACCCCCACATTTTTGTTGCAGGGAACCCTCTCTCTCAGGAGAAAAAAATTGCCCTCTAATATTTATGCTTTGCTTTTTCCCTCAGCCTCCGGACATAGATAAACCGGATATTACTGACTTCCAGTCCAAACGAAGAAAGGTAAGAACCAATAATGTCTTAAGCTGAGGTAGATAACTTTTTCAATGCTTTATCACTATTAGAAAAATTTTCTCAAACCTCAGTGACAACATAGACATCAAATCAAGTTAATATTGGCATGTATCCACAATAGATGATGGGCTGTGAAGATTACTCAGGTTAAGAATTATGTTATCTTTGTAAGTTGAGAGCAACAGCTCTAGAACACACCAAGTCGTTTTATCTTGTCCCCCAACTTGGGGTGAAGCTGCATATTAAAATTCCTCTTGAGGCAAGTTTTCTCTTGAAGAAATGATCACAAATAGAAAAATACTGCTTGAGTGGTCATATAGACTTTGTACAGACTTCCGTGTTCATTCGGGCACAGAAAACTAATTTTTCTGCTTTTTATCACCATTCAAAGTAAAGAGGAGGAAAATTGTTAATTTCCGACGCTATAAATCTTACGCTCCTAAATTCCTATTTGGAGGTAGCACAGAACTGGTGAGAATGCTGTGGTAAAGCATGATTTCCTTTCATTTTCTTTAAAAAATGAAAACTAGTCATCTTTTTTTGATGACTTTAGTTAGGGGTATCATTAAATTGCAAAACTGTACCAGGCACAATAGCTCTTGGTGTATTAAATGCCTAACTGGGGGAATTAATATTTTTCATTTTTACCTTTAAAACCAGCGATGAACCATCGTTGGAGTCTGATAAATTTTCCATAAAATTAAATGGGCATCTCTTTCTGCGAAAACATCTGTGTTTCCAGTATCAGTCTGAGTGTACAAATGACCACTTGTTAAGTGTATGGGCTTCTTAGGCTGGAAATCAAAGTGGACAGTAATACTGGTTGCTTATTGCTTTTAACTCTTTCAATCTCTGTATTGTTTAGCCAGCACAATCTCCATTTGGTAAAGTTCTAAAATGAATGTAGCAGCAACTGCTTAGTTTTTAGGGGGGTAGAGGTTTTTTTTTTTCTTTTTCTTTTCCGACGCTATAAATCTTACGCTCCTAAATTCCTATTTGGAGGTAGCACAGAACTGGTGATAATGCTGTGGTAAAGCATGATTTCCTTTCATTTTCTTTAAAAAATGAAAACTAGTCATCTTTTTTTGATGACTTTAGTTAGGGGTATCCTTGGGCTTATTAAATTACAAAACCCTTAGATGACCACTTGAAGATCAGGTGACTGAAGGAAATAACAAGATGTGCAAACTTTTCATCTTCTGTTCTAATGAGCAAAGGGACAGTGTCTCAAGAAGTTTCTGTGCTAATTCCTTGATTGGATGGATGTATAATTAAGTTTACAATCACTTCAGAGTTTACAAACATCTCAGATTTCCTGGACCATCTTTTCACCATCTGCCAAATTACAAGGGCATGGAGAAGTGAAGTATATCATAAATATTATCCAAATAACTAAAACCAAATCTGGTGTGAATTCTCAGTTATATTATAGCAATACACCTGTGATAAGGCATTAAGAAAGATCTGCCAGATTTGCAACAGAGAGCCTGAAATTGTCAGCCACTAAATGAATGTTGCACGCAGCTGTCAGTGGGTGAAAGGAGATAGATTGTCTATTCATAATACTAGAATTCATAATGGTGGCGGGAGAAGGGTAGCCCGTGATGAGAAGCAATTATTTGCTGAGGAGACGATCGTGTGTTTTCCTGCTAAAGTGAACATGCGGTTGACGGAACACTTGTGCACTCAGGCTAAACTTCTGCAGTGGGTAGCAGTGATGTGGTATTTTTCTTATTTCAAGGAGCTGTACCAGGCAGAATAGCTCTTGGTGTATTGAATGCCTAACTGGGGGAATTAATATTTTTCTTTTTTACCTTTAAAACCAGCAATGAACCATCGTTCACTCGAAGTAGATTTGTGAACTTACATAAAACATGTCTTATTCAAGGTTTCAAACTGAATGTAATATTTTTTAGAAAGATGTATTTTTATATACTTTAGAGAGAGTGTGAATTCTATTACTAAGAGCTGGGAGATACTGTGAAATTAAAGCTGCAGCGTAAACAAAAATTTCCTGTTGGTATTGATTTGAACAATAGCATGCTTCCTAAGACTGTATTTTCTGATCCTTAAGACCGCAGGCGGAGCCATCGGTAAATCTTGTAGCCTTTAGGGTTTGTTTTCTGTCTGACAGTTCAGTTAAGTCAGTTTTGCAGAACACGCAGTGGTCTGTGTTAAAAATTAACTCTGGTCTGTGAAAATGCTTTGAAAAGGGAAGTCAAACCCACTACTTGAAGTGCATCTAATGCACATGTAAAGCATTGGATCATATTTTAATGAATGAGATTATTGTAAGACTGACAAGTTGGTTTTTTTGAGTGTGTTCTATTGTTTGTGTAACTTTGAAGAGGGAAAATGTAGGGAATGTGAAGCCCAGAAGCCTGTATAATTAGTTGCTTAACACTTCGAATGTTAAATTAATGAATTAAGCTACTGAAAAAAAAAAATCACAGTGTGGGCAGAGGAAAAGATAGGAGCATATTCTAGGAACATGGGTTATTTTAATTATGGTAGCATGAATTATTTTGTCTATGAAGCTAACTGCCAAATTTTGAAATGGAATTCAGTCAGACTTTGGCTACTTATATATAGCTTTATGGATTTCGTTACTGGTTTTCTGGTGATTTCCCTCTACAAGTTGAACGGTCTTCAGAATTTTCAAATTGTATTCACTGAGTGCCAAGACCGATGGGGGGAGGTTTATAGTTCTGTAATTTGTTTTCATCAATAAATATTGGAATTAATTTGGGTGGACGTAAGGATAAATTGATTGCTGTTTCCCTTTCAAAGCTGGAATCCCAGAATGCATTCCAGCCTCCACCTGTTAAGAGACTTGTGACACCAACGGTAAACCGTCAACCGACGCGTTATACGCGGTATTCTGAACCATCACCGACTTCAACTACTCAGTCCAGCAAAATTTGCCAGAGAGTAGACACAAAGTTCCAAGTGAGTACGTTTTTGAGTCCTTATGTGCCTGTTTTTTTTTTCCAGTCTTGGAATGTTTCTCAAACCAATTGTTATCCTATCTTTGCAAAAAGTACTGATAGTATGTTTGAGGCGAGCTTTAAGGCAGTGGGAACCATTGTGAAATAGATTGAGCTTTTATGGATTTAATTCTGTTTTTGGAACACTCAGTGTCTTGTGGTTGTTTTCACGATGTCATGATGTGCTATTGAGTCATCCTGTTCTCAGTGAAAGAATATTAAAAGACAGAAATGTTTTCCTTTTATATTCTCATGTACACAAAGCTGTCACTGATGAAACATGCTCGTGTTCTGTGTAAACTATTCCAGGTGAGCTATGTGCTCCAAGTGAGAGTTCTGACAATGTGCTGAGTTATCGGTTTTGATTGCTTTGGAGTAGATGGAGTCTAATAAATTTTCCATAAAATTAAATGGGCATCTCTTTCTGCGAAAACATCTGTGTTTCCAGTATCAGTCTGAGTGTACAAATGACCACGTGTTAAGTGTATGGGCTTCTTAGGCTGGAAATCAAAGTGGACAGTAATACTGGTTGCTTATTGCTTTTAACTCTTTCAATCTCTGTATTGTTTAGCCAGCACAATCTCCATTTGGTAAAGTTCTAAAATGAATGTAGCAGCAACTGCTTAGTTTTTAGGGGGGTAGAGGTTTTTTTTTTCCTTGTTTGTTCATAAATGACAGAAAACAGAAAAGTATGTCCCTTTTACGGGGTTGGTAAACACAAGTTTTGATGAAAACTCTCCCCCCCACATACACAATTTTTGTCATTTTGTTTAAAATAATTACTTTCTTTGTTAGAGGATTTGACAAATTTGATTTAGTGTTCTATCAGTTTGTCCTCAATGCTGAGTGAAGCAGTGTGCTTACTTTAGCCCCAAAATTTAACTGAACTGTACCCACAATGCTGAATTAGGGAACAACGTTAAGTAGGTGAGGTGTATTCAGGGCTATAAAATTAAAAATAAATAAATAAAATAAAAACCACAAAAAACCACATGAAGTGGTTGTTGGTACTTTGTGTATTCTGTACATATTCAGCTAAGTCTTGAACTAAACTTAACTTGCAGGGGATGAGAGAGAAGACTTTGCCTGCAGAACAGCGAGCAGAACCATCTGAAAGGTATGACATCTATTAATTTAAAACTTACTTGAAGGAAGAAAGACATCTCCTTTTTCAGTACAGTCTGCACCTGAAAGGTGGTGACAGTTCTCAGTAAAAGGAATGGGAAATCCAATGAAAATTTTGTATTTTGAGGGAGCTGCAAAGTCTGGATTGTGTTTGAAGATCAATAGAACTTTGAGAAAATTGTTGTTTTTATGAAAGGAAGGAAGATGAGCAAGAATAAAAGTACTGATACACCACTTTTTATCCCAAGTTTATCTTCTGAGTAGGATACGAAGATGGGAAACAAGGCACGTTATAATGCTGTATCCACAGAAAGGATCTTTGCTATTGGAGGCCTAATTTTTTCCTTCTACAGGAAATATGGCTCATTTTGTAGTTTGACTAAATCTGTAGCGTTACAAATTTTGCTTTGACAGATATTTCATGGTTTATAACTCAGTTTACTTATAACAAAATAATTTGTCCCTCCTAATGTTCCCTAGGGGAAAAGCTATTAGTTTTAGCTATTTAATTGCTTGCAGTTTGAAAGCTCTGTCCTAATGGGATGATTCTTTCTGAAGTATTCTTTAGAAGGTGAAGTAGGGGAAGTGAGTTACAGTTCAGGAGGATGTTTATTGATGTGTTTTTTTCTTTATTTTTTAAGCAAAAACATGGAGGAAGATTTATGATTTATTATTCTTTTTTTTAATACTCCTTTCATGATGAAGTTAATTGTCTGCTTTGAGTTCACATGAAGACCATGTGTTCTTTAGAATCATTTGAGGCCAAATGCTAACTCATCTCTAAAATAAAAAAAATCCAGCAGAATTAATTGAATTTCTTCTTGAGGAGACTGCTTTGTGTTATACTGCTTTCTTGGTTTAGGTCAAATGAGTTATCCTCCAGATAATATTGATGGCTCTTCCTTCTGGGCAAATGGTGTTTTGGGTAATAATGCTTGAGTTAAGAGACTTTGCACTCGGTTTTTAGGGGGTCGCTCTTTTCAAAGAACAGTAGCAGGGAATTTTGTTGACTCTATGCTCATCTGCCAAGCAATTCTTATGTGACCATGGGCATTCTTTGGCTTGCAGAAAGAACTCAACACTTTGTTTTGGCATCTAAAAGTTGGACTTCACAACAACCACCTTTTTAGGGGTGGAAGCGACTGGCTTTAAGGTTCTGGTACAGGTGCAATCAGGTGCTGGGTTGTAATTATGTTTTTTTCAAACTGTTCTAAATTGTCTCTGTTAGAACTCCTTTCTACTTCTCCATTTAGGAAGGAGATACAGCAAACTCATACTGCTTTTGATTTCGTTCACAAAGTTTATTGCAGTGCCCTACCTTTTGTTTGTAGAGTAGGTAGTGGTGGTAGTGTTTTTTGTGATGCTGGTCTCTGTTGGGTGCCATGTTCTGGAGCAGGAGCACCACACTGATCTGCTGGCAAGAGTCCCTTTGGACAGTTGAGTTGGAATACTCAGTAAATCTCTGGCCCACCAATGCTATATATCTATGTGTGTGTGTGTGTGTGTATATATTTTAAACCTGAGTCCAATTGTAGATTAGACTTGCTTGAAGGCTGACAATTGTCTTTGCCCCCTTGAAGCTCACAGGTGTTAACAGAAAGAGGAATATGGGCTGTTATGGGCAAGCGATAGTTGTCTGAATGAAGATCTATTTTGATGTAAGACTTTTTTCAGAATTCTAATGGATTGACAGTTTGGATTAGAGAAAAGTCTGAGCATCTGCCTTAGGGATCTGTCTTCCTCTATGCAGTTACAGTGCTAAGCAGGCTGTTGTCAAGTATTTGACAAGTTTAGACCAGTTCTCCTCCTCAGTATTGTGGGAGTTTGACCTGGTGTCTTCCAGTGCGATCTAATGCACTTCTGTACTGACTGACTGATTGGCTGCAAGATAAGCTTTGATGTCACGGTTTTTCCAGGCATACTTCATTTTCTTGCCATAGTACTTTTGTTAGAGTTATTCCCTATTCCACTTCTGGTTTGGGTTATTTTTTCCCCATTTCCTCTTGGATTAGGATATCTTTCTGGTTTTGAGCTAGGCTTTTTTAAGTACCAGAAAAACGCCTTTGTATGCCTTACAAAAGGGATCTGTATTCATGTCTGAAAAGACTTCTGGAATGTTGGCATACCCAAACACCTCTGCTGTTCCTGCTGATGGCCACATGAAAGCCAGAGCTGCTTCTGAAGCTTAGGCCATATTACCTTGCCACACAAGTCTGAGGCGTCCCTATTCTATCAGAGCTGTTGGCAGTGTTTCCCATGTGTATGTGTGCATATGTGCACTCTTTCTGTATTTTTGTGAGCTGTTCTTTTATATCCCTGCAAAAGATACACGTGCATCGCAGAATCAGAGAACCAGTCCTATTTAAAGGAAGCACTGGAAAATAACAATCTAAATCAGCTCTTCTATTTCAGGTCTTCTGGCTTAGTCATTGTTCCCGTGTGAACGGTGCACTTATGTATGTCCTTTTCATTGCTGCTGTTAATAAAGTTTTTCCTATTTAGAACATCAAGTATTTACCAGCGTTTAGCAACTTGTGAGACAGCTTTAGTTTTTTTCTGATCAGCAGGTTTCAATTCTAGGACTAATAACAGCTCTAATATCTTGAAAAAAAAATTTGGCTGGTAATTTTTTTTTCTCTTGTTTCCCCCAACTTCTGTACTGTCGTGTGCTAGCAATGTGACCAGCTACAAATTCAGTACTGCTGCGTCCAATGGTCTGTCTTCAGGAGTGAGTAGCGGAGGTGGCAAAATGAGAAGGGAAAGAGGAATACACTATTTATCAAGAGCTGTACAAGAACAGGTAAGTGACTCTTAAATTAATTGCTGTCACTGAGCTTACTGAAGTAACTAGCTAAGTGTGTCAGTTTTATTGCATCATAGTAAATTATAACAATACCGCTTTATTTTTGCATTGTTTTTGTTTTCTTGTGGGTTTCAGAGCAGGCTCCAATTGATTTCCTGTGTTTGAATACCTGAACTTTGCTTATGTAATTTTGAAATTTTTAATTCTCTTACCTTGGAGATTCTTCAAACTATAACATTTCTCGTTAGCAATTGAATGAATGAGTCCTAAGAAGAGAAGTTTTGGTGAAGGTTTGTATAGTTTTTCTACAGGAATGATACTTGAAACGAGTGCCAAGTATAAAAAGAAAAAAAAAGCTTAATTTTTGGTTTCATATTTAAGTCATACAGAAAGATACAGGCCAAGAGTGTGAAAAAGAGTAGTAGAAGAGAGCATTCTGCATGTCTGCTAACGATGACTCAGTTTTTGATACTCACCCAACTCATTGTGAGAGAGTTTTTTTCTCATTTTAATAGGAAAAATCTATTCCATAAAACTATGACCATGAATATTCAGATTATTTTTTCTTTTATTGGATGTTATATAAGCTGCCTGTAAGTTAATTTAAGTATTTACGTTAACATTAAGTATTTAATTAATATTAAGTTAATATTAAGTATTTAAGTTAATTTAAGTTTCAAATCATTAAATGGGACTTCTGGATGATGCAATATAAAGAAATCGTAAACACTGTTGTTTATTCCTGTAACGCAAATAAAATAATGGTCCAAATATCAAAAGTTCCATAAACTTTTCAAATCAAAACTGTGAAACAGATGTAAGCTACAGGATGCACTGAATATCAGTAGTACCAACTTACATCCCTGCCTAGTCATTTCTAAGTAGATCATGATAGTACTGTACAAATTTTGGTCAGATTTCCTATGCCATTTAAAACATAACTCATCCAATCTTAGTAATCGAATAAAGTAAGTGGCAGGGATGAAAATTGAAGTTGTTAAGAGGCTGTTTTCTGATTTTTATATTTGCATCCTGATACATGGTATAGACTGTATTTACCAGAACACAATCTTCAGTGCTGCTAGTCTGACTTTCTTTGGTGCTTTTTGTGTTTGGTTTGGTTGTTGAACCTACCTGCTTCTTTAAACATTACCTTTTTCCACGTTCACTGCTGTAGTGACTTTAGAAACTTTGGCAGCTATCCCGCCTAATTTTGCAAGAGGAACACTTTCTCACTTGTCTTGAGAGTGTACTCTTAATTGAAGCCATGCGAGGGTAGTTAGAAAGGATGATGCTTCTCCAGAGCTTTGATGACTAAAGTATAGAAAAGAAAGAAAAAAAATGTGATCTGTGCGTCTCTGTTCTGCACAGGTTTTGAGTTAACTTTCAGTGTTCTTGCTGTACAGTTGTTGAATAGAGTATAATGTGGAAGCAGGCCTGCCATAAATTAAAATGACGTGGTAGACAGAGGTGGGGAGATCGGGATTTCTTCTGGAAACTTGCTTTCTCTTAATTTGTATGGATTTTTGTTCTATTTAATTTTGTTAATAAATTGGGTGCGATGGGGTGAGAAAGTAGTATGTCTTGTATAAGAAAAATTAAAATTTGCAACTTTAGGAAGTGGAGGAACCAGTGCTACCGAACATACCCCTACTCATCAGTGCTGCATCGCTGCCTCAGTTCAATTCTAGTTTCGTTGGTAGTAGCGCTGTCTCAGCGTCACCGAGCGCTGTTTCAACAGCAGCAATGAGCACGGCAACTCCAGCAGCTGCGACGGGCATGGCAAATCCATCAGAGGTGGAGGGCATGACAGATCCATCAGAGGTGGAGGGCATGACAGATCCATCAGAGGTGGAGGACTTGACAGATCTATCAGAGGAGGAGGTGGAGGACATGATTTATACAACGGCGACGTCAGGCATAACGTGTTCAACAGTGCCCTCAGGCTTGACATGTCCAATAATGGCGGCGGGCATGCCATACCTGCTGATGACAAAGGACATATCAAGGTCAACAGCGGCAACGACAAGCGTGGCAAATTCAACGGAGGCGGCAGGCATGGCAGATGCAGCAGCGATGGCGGCGGGCAAGGTAAATCTTTATGCTATAAATAATGTTTACAATGAGTATACTGCTTTATTGCGAGTTGACTTTTTCTGTGGTGCTCATGAAACTAACAAATATTAGTTTCTACGCAGCTGAATGAATTGGGGTTGTATGCCAGTTTGGGGAAAAAGGCATAAATGTTTTGATTCTGCTTCTCTCAGTCTTAGAGCCTGCCAACTCCCATTTAACGTGATTGTATAACTGCTTCAAATGCTGTGGAAGTCTGCGGGGGAAGGGGGGTGTGGACTTTATGCCAAGTTATTTATAGTGGTTTTGGCAGGGGTAGAGTTAATTTTCTTCGTAGTAGATGATGCTGTGTTGCAGATTTGTGAGCAAAACAGTGTTGGTAAGGCACTGGTGTTTTAGCTGTTGCTGAGCAGTGCTTACACAGTGACAAGTCCTTTTCTGTGTCTCACGCTGCCCTGCCAGCGAGGAGGTCGGGGATGCACAAGAGGCTGGGAGGGCACTCAGCCAGGACAGCGGAGCCCAGAGGACCGAAGGGATATTCCACACCATTTAGCATCGTGCTCAGCAATAAATGCTGGGGGAAAGAAGGGGAAGGAGTGGGGAGTATGTACAGGGTTATGGCATTTGTCTTTCCAGGTAGCCATTACATGCGATGAGTCATTAATGCTACCTCAAATTTAACAACTTTACTTCTTTACTTCCAGTTCTTTTCCCTGTTCCATTTGGAGGGAGTGAGCGAGTGGCTGTGTGGTGCTTAGTTGCCTGCAATGGTTAAACCACAACTTTATTTAAGTTATTAAATTAGAGGTAACGTGGTCATATAAGCCTCACATAGAATGAGCCTAGGGTGCAATAATTGGCATATTATTGCAATAAAATAAACATTAATCTGTTCCAGAGTACTTGAAATATTTTTTGTACGGTTTGAAGTAGACAGCTGCTTTAACATGTTGAGGTGTTTGCTGAAGTTCTTGGAGTATCATTGGGCTGAGTTTGCCGTTCTTCAGCTTCCTGGCTTGCTTTTCCGTGCATTTAGACCTAAGTAGCATCTCCAGCTTTTCCTCTCAGTTTCTGGAATTTGGTTTTGAAGATATTGTCCTATACCCACTTGGAAACTTCCCTGTGTTTTATTATTACTTTTATCTGCAAAATAACTCAAACATCAGGTTTTTCGACGTCACTGCGGGACTTCTGTTGGGTAGTGAATTCAGGTAGTTGTTGCTCTTAAATATAAACCTTTAATTCTTTTGAAAATACAGATACAACCAACAAGTACTGTTAGCAGTCCTGAGTTTGCATTTTCATCTCCAGTTGTGAAATCTACTGAGGCAGAAGTGCTACCTACGTCTTCTGTAAGTAAAATAATAAAGGAGCTTGACTTTTTTTCTTAGGCATTTAGTAGGCTGTTGCAGAACACTAAAGCAGAATCTGCCTTGATGGAGAAAAGTATGTAGGCTTCTGGCTTATAATTTGTCATTCAGCATGCGTGCTACAAATGTGAAGAGCAGCTTTCAGATTTGGTTTTGTGTGTGCATTCGATTGGAGTTCCTGTGGCTTGAGAATCTGAAAAACCTCTCTTGTTCATAGCAGATTGGGTTTACATTTAGTGTTCCCGTTGTAAAATCGGCAGAACTTTCTGGACCCAGTGGTACTCCAGTGACGCCCTTTCTTACCCTAGGTAACTGAAACTTTAGCACTTCAGATCTGAAGTGCTGATTTTCCTTTTTTTCTTTATTAAATCTTCAATCTGTCCTGTCTGCGCATGCTAGCAATTCCAGGCAGTGTTGGACTTCTGCAGTATTTTTCCAGTGACAGATCTGCTTTTATATTTTTTTTTTGTTTTGTTGCTTTTTGTTTTGCTTGTAATCATAAAGCATTGCAAAGTAAGTAGAATTTGTGAAGATTCTTATGTGAGAAGCATGAAAGCTGGAAATTCTTGTTTCTAACAAAAGTGAGTATAATCTGCTCTAACTAGGTCACATTGTGAAAGCTGTTTTTGTTTTCTTTTGTTTCAAAAGACACCACCACCTCAACCAACATCAACACACAGAAAGAGGAGGTCAAAGATTTTGCTGGTGGTCCCTTCACCACTGCCCACGTCTTAAAGGAAGGAAGCGTCTTAGACGTTCTAAAAAATCCTGGAGAGATAATGAACTCCTTTTAAAAAGATGCTGCAAAAAATACGCTAGCATTTTTTATTAAAAAAAAAACAACACACGACTTATGGTTAATAGAGTATCTGCTATAAATATGAATGTAGGAGAGCATTACATTAAGCGCTGCGTTTGTTAGGGTGCATCTGCCCCCTTCTATTCTAAGTGGTGTTTGTTGCTGGAAGTAAAACTGCAAGATGAAAAGCAGATGGGTTGCATCTCCTTTACGTGTTAGGATGTAATTGTAAATGAGGTACTAAGAGAATTAGCCAGATAATCGGTGTTTCATTTTAAGTAAATACAATTTGTGGAATTGAAAAGGAAATGTTTGTAAAACTCAACACTCCTGTCCCACCTTCAGCCCAGGTGAAGAAAGAATAGGAAAGAGCTTCAGTTCCAAATACATGGCGAAAGCTGCGAATCTTTGGGCCTTAGCTTACAATGGCTCCTGTGGATTAAAATTTAAACTGCAAACAGAAGTGGAGTGTTTTACGTTAAAAACCCTTTTCTGAATTTTGTTTTTAAGCAATTGCAATTGTTTTCAACAGTTTCATAAAGTGTGTCTGTGGAAGAGATATCTTTTAAGAAAAAGGGCTTTATTGAATTTGATCTTTTCCCAAAAGTCTTCTTCTAACTTACATACTTGTGAAGAAGGCAGCACATTTCTCTACTGGAAAGAGCTAAGTGAGAGAAAATACATTGTGCATTTTGTTTAAGGAAAGACCTCTGAGTGAAGTGACATTCACTTTCTTTATCGGTTTAAAAGAAGCAGAATCTAAATCCACATTGTTCAAAGACTTCATTTTTGACTAAAAAAAAACCAACAAACAAACCACAAAACAACTATGTTCAAGGTAGATTTACAAGCAACTTGAGCTGCTGTTTAAGATGCATTTCCTTTAGTCTTTCTGTATTAGTAGCTTGTCTTTCCTGTTAAAATTGCCACCTTTTAAATAAGGAGTTGTCCTGTGTCCGATGCATTTTGAAAAAGATTATAGAAAATTAGACAGTTGTTCAATTGTCTTGAGTTTTTATTATTTAATTAATATTCAGCATCTGTGGGAAAATACCGCATGGATTGCTGCTCCGAGTACAAACTTCTGTACAGTTACTGGAGTAGATTTGAGTCATCTGCTACGGAAGGAGGAGCTTTAGAAATTTGATTCGATTGGGCATCGCGTCTTAATCAAATTGTATTATTTCCATTCCACGTTGGACTGTCAGATTTCAGTCAGCTACTGTCTGTTTGTACTTGTATCGACCAGTGAAAATGTTGATTTAAAGCTTGCTTGGAAACAAAGAGTTAAATGAAGCTTTAACGAAATGTTCTGTTGTGACCCAGTGCAGCAGATGAAATTTCATCCGTTTAGATAAGATTTCTGGGGACTTCCTGTTGCGCTCGGTCTGAATGTCTAGTTGTAACCATTGGCACCTGAGCTGAAATTTTTGCCCTCTAGTAAAGTCACTTAGTTACATGTAGTGAGGTGCTGCGCTAACAGGAAGACTTTTTTTTCTTGCTTCCTAGACTTTGGATTGTTGAAAACACGCTCTTCTACGTCTGCACAACCTACAACAAGCACAGTGGTTTATACTAGGCCTGCAATAACAACTTTTTCTGCAGGTAAAGAGACTTCTAAACAAGCATCGTACTGGCAATCTGATACATGTGACCCTTTTCTGCAAAACAAAGACATAAAGGACAAATGTGTAACTTGTCAAGCTACTAAAGCCTCAACAGTTGAGAGTATGAAACAGACAGTAAGTTCAAGTCAATGCGACACCTCAAAGCCAGCAGCGCCCCCAGCAGGGATGCTGGGCTTTGGAGACAAATTCAAAACAGTACCTGGAACGTGGGATTGTGATACATGTCTTGTCCAAAACAAACCGGAAGCTACAAAATGTATAGCATGTGAGACACCAAAACCTGGAACGGGAGTAATGCCTGCTCTGACATGACCAGTGGTCACAGACAGCTCGGTGACAGTGACATCCTCCTCGAGCAGCACTGACACAACAGCCACTCTGGGCTTTGGAGACAAATTTAAGAAGGCGAAAGGCTCTTGGGACTGTGGAATATGCCTTGTACCAAATAAGACGGAAGATAACAAATGTGTAGCCTGTCAGTCTGAGAAACCAGGTATGGTCCTTTTTTTCCTGTTGTTTCCATCCTAGCCTCTGTGAATCTTGTACAGAATAAAAGTACGTTGCATTTATGGAATATTTTAAGCAACACGATTCCCAGGTACGGTTGATGGGTTAGCGGCTGTCTGCAGGATTGGTTTACAGGCACTTCAGAGGTCTCAGCCCAGGTTCCAGCCTGTCGCATAAATTGAACTGATTGTGAAATGTATTAGTACGGAGCTGGATCAATGCAGATACCCCCGGCTTTGCAGCTGGTGAGGGAAGGTGGCTGAAGTGAGTGACTTAATTTAAAAACAACATAGTGATTTTTCACTGGCGAAAATGAGAACTCCATAGAAAGAGTTAAAAATGACTGCGTTTTTCTCTTTCAAAAAATAAGTAAAAAAAATTACAGAATGTGTCCAAAATGCCTCTACTCACCGTTTGTATGTAATTGAGGGGAGATGTGAAGCCAGATTTCAAGACAGTGTAGTCTTAACTAGTCTTAAGCTAAAGCAGAGAGATGCCTATGAAGGTCAGTGGTAGGCTTCAAGAAAGCGAGTGACCCGCTGGGTAACTTCTTCAGGGCAGTACTGGGTTGTTTCCCATTGTGTGTGACCGTAATTGATTTTGAGCGTGGTTGTATTGTTTTTAAAATACGATTCTAATTCTAACTTTGACTCTAAATGTCATTTAACATGCCATTACATCGAAAAACACCTGTGCAAATATATCGTGGAAGAAACAAATTAAGATGGACTAGACCGGGCTTTTGTAATCATCCTGTGCGGTAAGACTGAAATTTCATGAGGTAAGATAATGGATTTCAGACAGAGTTGATTCTCTTGGACTTCCAACCTCTGAGCGGTCAGTCGGCATCTTTGTCTGAGGCTCTTGCCATTGCAAGGAGGAATTTTGGAAATGAGGGGTTTACTGTGATCATGGTGCAGTGAATTGCACGGTTACGTTGCACTTGTCAGGAGGAAGAGCGATGCAAGTAATACTAGGATAAAAGTTTTCTGCGTGTGCCGTGGAAGGGAAGAGCCATTCTTGTCTTTCCGGTTTTGAATTTGAAGCGTTATCTTCTGCTTCTCTCTTAAAAGGCACCTTTTTTTTAAAAGGCACCTGTCAGGCCTCTTTATGGAGGTTACACTGTGGTCAACAGCAGCAGAAGCTTGTGTGCTGAACAGAGTTGTGTGTTGTTTGGAAGCTTTGAGTTCCACTCTGGTTTTTTTGTTTGTTTCTTTGTTTCTTTGTGGGTTTTTGGTGGCTTTTATTTTTTTCAGGGGCGGGGGGGGGAGTTGCGGAGTAGTTTTGAACATTTCTGTGGGATTTGACAAATCAAATTTAAAAGTTAATGCTCATTTTATAGTTCATGTTCAAACAGGATGGTTAACTGTCTTGTTTGTCTCACAGAGGGTCCAACACCTGTGACCAGTAGCAGTGCATCTGCATTTTCTGCTCCTTCTGGAGAATTTCTGGATTTAGACAAATTCAAGAAGCCTGAAGGAAGCTGGGATTGGGAGACCTGCTTGGTTCAAAACAAAGCAGAGGCCACGAAGTGTGTAGCCTGTGAAAGTGCAAAGCCAAGCACCAAAGCAGAGCTCAGAGGTAATACTTAATGATTAAAACGAGGATGCATATTCTGTGATTTATTTTTTGGTTTGCTCTGATTTTTTTTATTTTCTTACCTGTTAAGCACAATTATTTTTTCCTTTGAGGTGTGGCAAAATTATTCGTTTTTCCTGTAGGAATATTGCCTAGATAACTTCTGTTTCCACACTTTTCCCCAAGAATAAGTTTATCCTTTTTAGAGAAAAGCTTTCATTAATGACGTGCTTGTTCTTTACATGCCCTACACGTTGTTCATTTGGAGTTCAGACTAAAAACATGATCTTTCAAAGAAGTTCGTATACTTTTTAAAGCCAGGTGGTGGGCAGAAAACACAATTGTGAAAAGTTTTATGTAGAGAGGAAGCATGGGGTTTTCTTGTTTGTTTTACTGTTTGGTTGGTTGTTTTTTAAACAGTTTTGACTGGAAAGATCAGGACTAGAATGTAGTTCAAACCTTCATGTACTGCAGATACACCGTGGGTTACGGACTTGACATTCACTTATTTCTGCAGGTTTTGGTACTGCGACTGCGTCCACAAAATGCTGCCTTGCCATCATTTACATTCGGTGTTCACTCAGAGTGTTCAGGTGCAGAGTCTGCAGCTGCCTCACAGTTTATTTTGGGAAGGACAGAAGAGAAGCAGGATTCTGTCACTACTGCTGCTCCGTTAGTGTTTGGAAAGAAAGCTGACACTGAAGAGTCAAAGACACAGCCTATCTTTTCAGTTGGGAAGTCCGAGCGTACAAAAGAAGAGAGCACAGCAAAACCTATGTTCAACTTCAGTTTCGTTAAACCATCAGAGAAGGAACCTTAGCAAGCAAAGCCAGCTTTTTCATTTGGGGTCCAAACCAGTACTTCAGGTAAACAGAGTATCTTTTGTCTTCACTTGTGCGCTTATGTCCATCAAGTAAGACCTCTGAAACCATACTAGAAAAAATCTGCGGGATTTGATATGTTCATGTACTAGAGCTTTAGAAAAAGTTTAATTCCTATATGCAGCATGTCTTCTGTCCTGGTTATTGATACGTACGCAATTAGTAGCAATCCCTTTTTTGATCTCAACACTAGGTTTAGACAAAAAATTGCGACACCTTAAGGAACCTGTCCTGCATCTCATACAAGCACAGAAGTTGCAGTGTCTCAATGCTAGCAGTACAGTTGGTGGTAAAATCTTTAGTAGGGTGAAATAGAGGCCTCACACTTTTCAGAGAAAAAAAGAGATTATTCCCACATACTTGCAACTATGCTGCAGAGTGTACTGCTGTTACTCTAGTGCTACAAAGGTCCAAAAATCACTGAACAGTTATTAGCCAGTTTTGTATTCCTTTAATTTGTTGAAAGACTGCAGTAGAGGATTGAAGTTTTTATTGAGGATCACTGTGTGGAAAAATTCTGATTGTTAAATGTCATTTGTATGACTTAAGAACCGCGTTTTGGAGTACAGAATTCAGTATTAATTCCAGAAGGGGTAAGGGGAAGGACATTAGCTAGTAATCCCGAACAAAAGCAGTGTATAGAGCTATACTGATTTTAATCGCAGTATTCTTACAGTTGGTCTGTTACTGAACAGATATGTTTTGGGGAGATATGGTGGCCAGGGAGGCGTGTGTGTTTGTGTGCTTCCTCTTCTAGTTAAGGTTCTGGGGTCTGGTTTAGTCAGGAAAATTCGATGAGGCACCTTGTGTAAAAGGAAATGTTAACCAGCATTTTTCAACACGGTGTAGTCCCTTAAAAGTGTCATAGATGAAAAGAGGCCATAACCGCTGGGGGAAAAAGTTAGTGGGAAACTGAGAGCAGGATCACATTCAGTAGTGAGAGAGCAGCAGCCTAGGGAAAGCTGATGAATGACTGTAACAGATAGTTCTATTTTAAGTGTAAAACAACACTCAGTACTTTATAATGGTGGTCTTACCAGAGGGTTCTTCTCCATGGCTCCTAAAAGCACGTCTTGAAGGCATTCGAGTGCAGTGAACTTAAGCTGTAAGAGTTGGGCTGGTAAGCTTGGCCTGATTTGAAGCTGTAGGCACGGGGCTATAATTTCTGAACAGGCTACAAAAGAAACTGTACCACTGTGCTTTTCAGTGCTCCGTTTAGCAAAGCCATCAAATTGTTGCAGGCAATTGATGTTGTTCTTCTAAGAGCACCTGAAAGATATTTTTGTTTGAAGAGTTCAGAGGTACCGGTTAATACTGGTTCAGATAATTACAGCCAGCTCTTGGTGTTTGTGACCAATAAAGTTTGTGGCTCCAAAAGGAGTGGGTTAGTGCTAACTGATTAACTGCTGTATATGCAGAAATATGGAATCTGATTACTTATGCAGAGAGCACTTAAAATGTATTGTTTTGCTGGCTCTCAGTGAGTTGCATCTTAATGCTACCAAGGAATAAGCTTTTTGCTTCTGGCCCAAGTTTTTTAATTTGGTGAAAGCCTTTTCTGTGCACGTGCGCATGCCAGAGAGGTTGCTTAAGTAATAGAAGCTATAGTAGCTGCTATCTTCTGTTTTTTGTAGAAGACAGAAACTGAATTCGTTAGCTTTGTAACTGTTATGCATACTAGAATTGGTTTTCTCCCTTTTGAAAATAGTAGAGGGTATGCCTATGACAGATTTGGTGAGCAAGGTGATCAGATGAGGGCACTGCAAGACTGCCAGAACGCACCAGGTCTGGGGGGAAAAGGAATCCGGCTGAGCATAGGAATTTCTAAAAGGTAACCAAGGAGTTGTGCATTGATACAGTTATTCTAAATAATCAGATTCTTGTAGCTCTGCCTTTGGAAAGTCTGTGGCCCTTGCTGTAGTGGCTGCACACAGGATGCAGTCTACAAAACCAGAAATGCAGAAGTCCTATGTTTTGACTCCCTGGATTCATCAACCTGCTTCAGGATGGCTGGGGGAATCCAACTGTTAAGTCTAGCCAGACAGCGCAGCTTGGGCTTAGCTGCCATTGCAACCAGCCTTGTTTCTCAACAGTAGCAAAGCTGAATGCATTGGTAAATATTTTCAGGTTTGGGCCTGTATAAGGTAGAAGGGACAACAAGTGGTTTTATATGCTAGGGAGTTCTTGTTCTTAGAGCTTTCCCTCTAGTTTGAGAGAAGCACATAACTAGTTTTACAGTGGGTTGACAGGAAAGAAGTGGGGGGAAAAAATGGGAACGCAGGGAGATAGCCAAAGGCGTTATTACTAGAACAGGTTTAGAATGCTATTTTTTGCTTTTCATGAGCTTAGGGCAATGGGGAGTTTAAAGCTTAGCACTTCCTGAGAGGGTTTCTTACTCTACCGGCTCAGTTCTATCACTTATTTAAGGCAATTCAGGTCTCTGAACGGTTAAAGAATTGATACCAAATTTGATGAACTTTGATCCAGGATACTGACAAAACAGGACTTCATATAAACAATTTCAGTATGTTCATGAGGTTAGCTTGTGTGTTCTGTTAAATAGTAAAAAATGACACTTCTGTTTCTGTTTACCTAGCATAATTCTGCAAATGTTGCCTCCTTCTGCTTTAGAATGGAAATGCTCTTCTCCAAGAGAGCACTGTCCAAACTTCTTTGCCAAAATTTTTTGATTAAATTAATATTGTTTTATTTTGAAAACAAGAATAAGCCACAAACATGTTTTCTTGCTTCGGCTATCCAGAAGAACGTCAACAGTATTTTCAGATTTTCCTTCCCTACACAACTGTATGTAGGAAGAGTGCAGTTGGAAGCAGAAGACGTAAGATGATGTATCTTCTGTTTGTTTACTACAGTAACAAGACAATGGATTACCTCTTTATTAGAACTTGTGTAGCTTTGCAGTATTGAAACAAATGTAGGTATTAAAATACACATCAGTAATACGTTTCTGAATGGCTGAGTACCGTGCTCTCTTAGCATTGAAATACCCAGCCATTGGATTAGTTTGTCCCTCATGTTTGCTTAGTTTGGAAGCTATTTCAGAATGCCTTCAGCTTGTATTCTTCCCCAAAAGCATAGAACTCACTTCTCTGCATCCCCAATTCAAGTCAGAGAAACTGGGCACTGCAAACACAGGAGGTCTGCCTGTACAGAATCAGTGAAGACAAGTCTAAACAGCGGATTTTTTTGAATATGCAGCTGGGTTATCTGAATGTTCTTTATGCAGTGTACCTCAGTTTTAGTACAGATAGCACTTGTCTTGGTTCTTGTCATTAGTCTGAAGCTGCCCCTGAGAAAATCTTGAAAGGGAAAGTAGTGAAAGCTAATCAGCTGGCCCTTTCTTCTTAAGAACCAGTGTATTTTGTAATGCTCCCACTAATAATAAGGCGTCATGCTGAAGAATCGCGATTGTGTTGTTAAGCAAGACTGACTTCACCTGAGCGGTATAGTTGGCAGCTGTTGAATGTTTAATGGACTTTAAACAAACAAAAAAACTGAGCACGTGGAGGTAGACATGGCAAACTGACAGGCAGCGTCAGATGCTTCTTTGAAATGGATAATCTGACTCCATTCACTTCTTTCTGGAAATAAGATCTAGTAATTAACCAAACAAAAGATAGAAGGGTTAAGACTGCATCTTTAAAGCAGCTGTGCTTGATAAATGTCTCTGGTCTTAAATCAATCTTTAGCAAAGCACAGAGACATAGCAGCAGCTTGCTTATGCCAACGCTAAAAATACTTGATGTGTACAGGTAACCATGTCAAGGCTCTGGAGTTAATCCATGAGAACAATTCCTTCTGGTATTGGCAAAGGTGAGGATGCTTGCTTCTATAGAAATGAGATTTTGAGCTGTGACTTAAGCTGTCACTTAGGTGACTGTTTAGGAAAGCTTCCTTTTAAGCTTTGAAGTATGTAAGCTGACAAATTGTTTAAGTTCAGAACTGGGTTTACAGTCTCTTGTTCTCTGACTGTATGCAACTTCTCATGTTTCAGACTGAAAGCAGAATTGCAGCGGTACCAGTCATACAACCATAATGATTATTGCCAAGATTACCAGAACTACTACTCGCAGAGGAGTTACGATGCTTACGCTGACTACAACTACAGCTCCTATGCTCCCTGTGACAGCATGCAAGCTGTTGGAGACTGCTCTTTAGGAGATTCTTTAATGGCTCCAGCTGTTTTTGAGGTAAAGATAGTGCACGCTTGCTGTAAAGAAAATATTTCACAGATAATACGTTGTACAGATTTGTGTGAATCAGCAAAAAGAATCCGAAGTTGAAAACATGCTTTCTGCTTAGTGTGAAGTTAAAAGAGCAGATTCCATTCAGAGGTGTTTGTATTTAAGTGCTTAAATAGTAAATCCATAGAATTAGTGATTTATACACCATTATTTGTTCACGCATACCAAAGAATGGTTTTGACAGCATAATTGCGTACGCTTCTTCTGTTCCTGTTCTTCTGATTTGCTTTGCTTAAAGCAAATTAAACAGTTGTTGTAAGTGGTCTTATGTAAGTGGTCAATTTATTAGTTGTGACCTCCGGAGGTCCCTTCCAACCTGTACTGTAATATTGGCTTTCTTCTAAAAATAAGTAGATAAAATGCCATCTATCCTTGTAGTTGTAGGAAGAAGGAATGGGTTGAGACTGCAGCACTTTGAATCTGTGATGCTTTCTGAAATGAGTTATGATTAAACTTAGCCTTTTCTGTCTTTCAGGAATCTTCAGTTATGACTGCAATCGGTGATGACCTAATTACTGACGGTAATAAGGGTTCTATCATTGTCACTTGAGTTTAGCCATCCTTGTGCCTTTTAACAATACAAGCCAACCTCTACTGGATGAAGAACATCTTGAAAGTTCAGCTGAGGTCAAACCTCTGTGGGGTTGATCTGCAATCAGCTGGGGTTTTAAAGCTGATACAGCGTACACTGACCGCATCAAGTAAAACGGGACACTGTCAATGCTTCGCAGCAGGTTTCTTGTACCTGTGCCTTCATTCCCATTTGAAAATGGTCTAAGACAGAATTTTGTTCTTTGTATTGGTTCCGCTAAACAGATTTTATATTAGAAACTCAGTAATATGCAAAAGCTTTGTTCTCCACCCTGAGGTAAAAGCTTATGTTGCAGATTCCAAAAGGAGGATTCAGCTTGCACTTACAAATACGGTACAAAACATATTTGTGTCCTGGAAGGTTTGCAAAGTTCCTCACGTGGAGGCATTTTGTGTTAGTGTTTAGAAACTATCCTATGTAACGTGTATTGCCGTAGAAGTGAATTAAATGACTCTTGGGAGGGTTTCATGGCTGATTATCCTTAAACGTTATCTTTACTATCTTAAACATTGTCTTTGTCTTTATCTTGAAAGACAATTCTAGTCCCAGCCTTCTAATATACAAATTCCCAAAAGTTGGAGTTGTGAGGCTCAAAATTTTAGAGGACTAAATACCTCACTAAAATTAGTAGATCTAATAGCTTATTACACTTAGCTTAAAATACATTTTATTAGCCATTTCACGTGAAGTTTTTTTGCGTGCATGCCTCAGATTTGATACTTGGACTTACCAGGCTTTTATTTTCAGATCCACAGCTCTACTTGGATGTTGATGAAATGAACAGACAATTCACGGAGACAAGCGAAGAACTCTACGATTCACTCATGAATTGTCACTGGCAACCTCTGGATACGGTCACTTCTGAAATCCCCTCTGCTATTTAAGTGTCTTCTAGAGCATGACCGTTAGGACCAAAGTGCTAAAACTACATTTCTTCTACATTATTCTAGCTCATAAGTTTTAAAGCACAATGATAGGTTGGGTTTTTTTTGCTATGCTTTTGACAGTTTCTGTAATCTTTTTGTTCATCACTCTCTTGGAGCACCATGAAGTCATGTAAATATTCGAGAAATGTAAAGAGGTAAATGGGGTCTAAAGATAGACTTGCCTGTGTAAATAAAAAATTTGTTTCTGCAAACCTGCCAGCAAGGGATTTTACTTGTACCTGTGTGCAGCACGTTCTCTTCCGGCTTATGGAATTTAACAAGGTAGTAAGGGTATTTCATCTGTCTTTATTTTTATATGGGCATTAGGACACAAGCAAAATCTAGCTTCCCCTTGTTTTCCTGGTTCCTTAGGTAAGCGACAAGCCAAGCCTTTCATGTGCTTGCTTAGACTGGAAGTATGTATGGGAGACACTCACAGGCCTTGCTATGGAAACACCTGTGCCCACTTTTTCCTGCAGGCTGCTGGCTCTAACTGTACTACTGATACATGCTAGGTCAGCTAAAATTGGCTTATAAATAGGGTATGTTAAGCATATGGAAGTGTAGACTTCAACTGCCATAGCTACAAACATCCCGTGGAATGAGGATGATGTCTGCTGGCACTCTCTGCATCAGCATTCAGTTTTCCCTTGCCCTTCTTACTGTTAGACTTCTCAGCTGACGCTTTACAGCGAAGAAATTGCTACAACATAATCCGTGTTCTTAAACCTAAAAAAAAAAAATCTTGGAGAAAACAACTTGCTGGTTTTCCCTCCTTGCTGGCAAGGAGAAAAATAGTCCACCAGGAACAACAAAAAAATCCTAGTAACAGCTCCTTAAGTTATACCCTCTGCTACCCTCTCTGATTGCTCTGGTCTTCCTTCATTCGTGGTAATGAAGTTTTTAAAGCTCTGGTAGAAGGATGACAGCACTCAAGTCAAAGGAGATGAGAGCAATGAGGAAAGCTTTGCTTTAAGCTAGAGCAGTCTTGCGAGTTGCTGCCTTTATGCTGTTCTTATCTTGAAGGGTACAGAGTCTTTTCCAGTCATAGGGACTCCATAACCCTATGAGTATGGAGAAATAGTTGCTAATTAACAGTGTGTATAATAAGTAAGTGAGGCTGGAAACAAAAGAATATTCCTCCAAGAAAAAAAAGGAAGCAGAAATTACTGTACTTAATAGCTGGGGAAGCTGTTAAAGCTAGTTGACACAGTTCTGGTACTGCCGTGTGTGTTTTGGGGGCAACATAAACCATAATTGCTGTGATGGCAGGTAAGAATCCAATTCTTTTTTATGGCTTAGTGTAGTCAGTGAAAGCAGTGGTCCTAAGCTGCATGCTGTTCTTAAATGTAATGCAAATTCTCTTTTGTGACTCCTCAGTACTTCCAGGTTACTTGTAGCTGATCACCAGCAACTGCTTCTGTTAGCTATTAGCTGTTGGGTTTTTGCTAGGAATACTTTCAGTCCTGAATTGAAATGATGACATCCTGAAACAGAAGAGGCTCTTGGAGTATTGTAGGAAGCACATTCTTCCTGGTTCTAGTGCAGGTGTACACGTAGGAGGAGGCAGAAGGCAAAGAACCTCACATAGGTGGAGGGGGTGAGGTGGCATCACAGTTAGAGCTGTTGCAGTTAACTCTTCCCAAAGCATGAAAGCAACGTGGCTGGGAACAGGGATTTGTTGGGTTGCTTCTTTGTGTGAGCCAGGGAGTCTTTTGAGGGGCAGATTAATAAGAATATGACACAAGGTAGAGGTGCAATAGATGAAGCAAAGAATCTGGGTGGGAAAAGGGTTGCTTGTACGTGTCTATGGAATTGTTTCAGGGGACTGAGCTGGGGCAAATTCAAGATAATAGATGCAGCCTCCTTGAATTTGGATGGCAGTGCTGAAGCTTCAAAACCTTACAAGGTTTGATGCCACTGCAATTGTAGTGCATAGCTGTGGTACTTGAGCTCAGAAGTGCAAACTGCACAGGATTTTTTTATCTATTTTCTTCAACGTGAGCAGCAAAACATCTTCCAGGAATGTGCCTGGGTGCTACGCTGCTTTGACACGGCTTGCTTTGCATCACCAAACACAGTAGTTAGGTTGCATCGAGTACTTTGTGGAAACATTCATTGTGTTGTCACCCAGAAATGGGATGCTACAGATATGTGTTGGCCCGGCAGTATCAGTGCTGTTTTTTGGCCTTTGAGAGGTTGGTCCATAACATGTGACCTGTGTAACGAGAGGCCCACATAGATTGGTGACTTCATTAAGTCTGATGCTGTGGTGGTGTGTGACCCAAGGCCCTGAACGTCAGAAAATCAGGCTGTGGCCACCTATTTTATGCAGACTTTGCCTATTAACAAGGTCTCTACACTGTACGTTAGAGACGTGCGCCTCCTTTTCCGGACTAGATAGCGAAAATACCAGTTTTGTAGTTCAGTGAATGAGATTGGTTGGGCTGTTTGTTCTCCAGAGCTGAAAAATGTTGGGAGTGTATTCTCTTGGAGTCCACAGAAATGAAAATGATGAGAGGAAGAGAACGTTGGTTGCAGCCCGCGTGCTGCTGTTATAAAGTAGTTCTCTGATGTCTTTTTCCCTCTGCTGAGACTTATCAGCCTATCGTCCTTTCCTGTTAGGAGCGCATACCTGGCTTGGGATGGTGTGCGCAGGGCAGATTCTTTACCGTAAGAGCACAGTGAATGCCAGACTTCTTCCTGTACTGCCGTGTTAACCGTGAGTCACAAATTCAGGAAGCAGTGATTGCATCGGAACTGCTAGAATGCTTTGCGGAGTCTTTTTACTGGGTAAACTTCACAGCTGCAGTTACAACTTCCAGCCTGTGTTAGCTGAACACATCGTACTGGTGCCCGCCATCAGTTTGACAAAGATGGGATTGCAGTAGGAACTTGCTTTTTTCCTTCTTTTTAATTAAACAAGTCTTTGAAGCAACTTTTCCAACACCGCCATACTTCACTTCTTCCAGTTATTTTCTGTTTTACTTAGCTGAAATGTTTTTTTTTCTTCCAAGCTTGAGGAAGTTTTCTACAAGAATGTCCCGTAATGATTTCATAAACTCTTTTCGTTGTACCTAGCTGCAACAGAGAGTGCTTTTATTCAAAAACCTGCTGGTTTTCTTTTCCAAGAAGTAGTGGGGTTTTTCCTATCTCTTCACTGATGGGAAAGGCTGTAGGACAGTAGCTTGAGGGGCTGCTAATGCTGTCATCAGTGAGCCGGGAAGAGGCAGGAGTCCGAAACGGGTAAAAAGTACTTAAAAGGATACCAAAAGAGTAAACGGTACTTAAGCCGTGGATGTTTCTTTTTGCAGGGATGCTCTGGACCAACCGCTTCTTTCTAGCGCTACCTCAAAGTAACTTGCAGATAGAACTCACAGGGAAGGTTGATCAAATGGTGATGATCGCTGTCATTCTGCTGGACACGCAGATACTTGCCTTTCGTTTTGGCTCATTTTTAATACCAATTAACTTCAGTGCCTCGCGTTAATAGACACCGTTTGACTGCATCGGCAAATGTTTCTGAGTCGTGAGTGTCGTTAAAGGCCTGTCACCTGTTGTGGTTTAACCCGGCTGGCAGCTAAACACCACACAGCCGTTCGCTCACCCTCCCCCCTCCCTCTCTGGGATGGGGGAGAGAAACGGGAAAGTGAAGCCGGTGAGTTGAGATAAAGACAGTTTATTAAGACAGGAATATAATAATAACAATAATAGTAATAATAGTGATAATGGTAATAGTATTAATAATAATAATGTGTAAGAAAACAAGTGATGCACAACGCAATTGCTCACCACCCGCTGACCGATGCCCAGCCTATCCCCGAGCAGCCGGCCCCCCACCCCAGCCAGCCACCCCTATGTATTGTTTAGCATGACGCCAGATGGTATGGAATACCCCTTTGGCCAGTTTGGGTCAGCTGTCCTGGGTCTGTCCCCTCCCAGCTCCTGCTGCACCCCCAGCCTGCTCGCTGGCAGGACAGAGCGAGAAGCCGAAAAGTCCTTGGCCTGGTGTAAACACTGCTCTGCAACAATTAAAACATCAGCATGTTATCAGCGCTCTTCTCATCCTAATCCAAAACATAGCACCCTACCAGCTACTATGAGGGAAAATTAACTCTGTCCTAACTGGAACCAGGACAAACTGCTTCAGCACTTTTGATCTTTTACAAACTCAGCTAAATTATTTAAGTTCTACTTTGGGCACCGTGTTCCTTCATCAGCCAGGATTTTGTGGATAGAGTTGAGTCTTCTTATCACGCGAGGCCAATAAAACAACTGAGTAATTTAAACCTTTGTGGCTGCTCCCACCCCCAACACTTTCCCATTCCCATGACGACTTCTCATCCCCCAAATGACTTCTCACCCCCAGGTCTCACTCGGGGACCCACCACCCGCAGCCGCTCCCCATCAGGAGCAGACATCCCCAAACCAATTGGCGACGCGGGCAGCGGCAGAGGGCTGCGTTCAGCCCCCACCCCCCCACCCCCCCCCGCTGACCGATGCAGGAAATAAGTGCAGGCAGAGGCTTTGCAGGGTGGAACAGTTTGTAATTTATTCCCGGGGTAATTAATTGTGGCTGCCACCCCCAGCCCGTCCCCAGGTGAGGCCCGGCCGCCTGCTCAGGCGGGGGGCCCGGCCTGCCGGCCCGTGCGGTCTCCGGCCCCCGGCTCCTCCTGCCTGACCCTATGCAGCCAGGACGTGTCCCCGACGTCGTCGTCCTGCTGGGACCTTGGCAGTCTGCGCCCCACCTGCCCCGCGTGCCAGGAGAAGCTCCTGACGAGCTCTCCTGCCATGGAGGGGCTGCGCTCCCTGCGCCGGGGCGAGACGCTGCGGGAGCGGTAGCTGGAGGGGCTCGTCTGGCGCTGCTGCTGCTGCTGCCGCTGCCCCAGCCGTGCGTTGCGCTGGAACCTCCTGCGTGGTCGTCGGGCCAGGCGCACGATGCCAATGATGTGCCCGCGGCACAGCGGGCAGGTGTCTCTTTCGGCAGCCCAGACGTGGACACACTCCAGGCAGAAGATGTGCCTGCAGGGGTCGATGCGAGCCGCGCTGGACATGCGCTCCAAACAGATGGGGCACGTCTCCTCCTCGGGGGCCTCCTCTGGCTGCCGCCGTGGCCGCCAGCTCATGATGCCTGTGGCCGCCGCAACGTGGAGCTGGTTTTCGTCTGGGGGAGGCTGCCCTGGTGCCAGGCACTTAGCAGCAGCCTGGGGTCTTCAGCACCCCCCGGGTCGCCGGCAGGACCTCGATGCCTTGCGTGTCGCTGTCTGGATCTCGACGCTTGGCGTGACACCAGCAGGACTACTGCAGATAGGAGCAGGAAGAAAACATTGCAGCAGCAAAGAGACATCAGCTTTCTAGGTTCAACCAATTGTCTAGAGTACTGTAGCGGTAACTGTTCTGTGTATGGATTGCAGACATTGCCGTTAGAATGGCAAATCTGCTTGTGGTAGGTTATACATGGCAAGACCGCGCTTAGGACAGATGAGGCAGATAGATGTCTATAGATTTGAGAACATTACCGAAGGACCTCGATGGCTCGGGTGCAACAGCAATGGCTTCGCGTGTGCCTCTCGGCACACCTCCGCCTCTCTCTTTCCTTCCAGCCTTAGGACCTCGAGCTTTCGATACCGCCAGCTGGACTGGCCGCAGGCGCGCCGCTCAGGGCATTTATAGCCAGCCACCTCTTGTGAGGCAATAGGGTGACATCACCAGGGTCTCGGGGTGCCCCTGTTGGCAGCACTGACAGAGATCACCTGACTGTTGCGAGAAAATGCTGATGTGAGATGGCTGCTCCATGCTGACAGAAGCCAAGCAAGGAGAGCGGTATTAGGCTAATTAAGAAAAGCCATCTCGGAAGAGACCGAACCCAAGAGTGGGCCAAGGAGTGGGCCCTAAGGTATCAAGAATAAAGTGTCACTTCAAATACGTTCAAATACGTGAGACTCCCATCAAGTCAGTGCTTGATGGGCACCCCGAGACCCTGGTGATGTCACCCTATTGCCTCACAAGAGGTGGCTGGCTATAAATGCCCTGAGCGGCGCGCCTGCGGCCAGTCCAGCTGGCGGTATCGAAAGCTCGAGGTCCTAAGGCTGGAAGGAAAGAGAGAGGCGGAGGTGTGCCGAGAGGCACACGCGAAGCCATTGCTGTTGCACCCGAGCCATCGAGGTCCTTCGGTAATGTTCTCAAATCTATAGACATCTATCTGCCTCATCTGTCCTAAGCGCGGTCTTGCCATGTATAACCTACCACAAGCAGATTTGCCATTCTAACGGCAATGTCTGCAATCCATACACAGAACAGTTACCGCTACAGTACTCTAGACAATTGGTTGAACCTAGAAAGCTGATGTCTCTTTGCTGCTGCAATGTTTTCTTCCTGCTCCTATCTGCAGTAGTCCTGCTGGTGTCACGCCAAGCGTCGAGATCCAGACAGCGACACGCAAGGCATCGAGGTCCTGCCGGCGACCCGGGGGGTGCTGAAGACCCCAGGCTGCTGCTAAGTGCCTGGCACCAGGGCAGCCTCCCCCAGACGAAAACCAGCTCCACGTTGCGGCGGCCACAGGCATCATGAGCTGGCGGCCACGGCGGCAGCCAGAGGAGGCCCCCGAGGAGGAGACGTGCCCCATCTGTTTGGAGCGCATGTCCAGCGCGGCTCGCATCGACCCCTGCAGGCACATCTTCTGCCTGGAGTGTGTCCACGTCTGGGCTGCCGAAAGAGACACCTGCCCGCTGTGCCGCGGGCACATCATTGGCATCGTGCGCCTGGCCCGACGACCACGCAGGAGGTTCCAGCGCAACGCACGGCTGGGGCAGCGGCAGCAGCAGCAGCAGCGCCAGACGAGCCCCTCCAGCTACCGCTCCCGCAGCGTCTCGCCCCGGCGCAGGGAGCGCAGCCCCTCCATGGCAGGAGAGCTCGTCAGGAGCTTCTCCTGGCACGCGGGGCAGGTGGGGCGCAGACTGCCAAGGTCCCAGCAGGACGACGACGTCGGGGACACGTCCTGGCTGCATAGGGTCAGGCAGGAGGAGCCGGGGGCCGGAGACCGCACGGGCCGGCAGGCCGGGCCCCCCGCCTGAGCAGGCGGCCGGGCCTCACCTGGGGACGGGCTGGGGGTGGCAGCCACAATTAATTACCCCGGGAATAAATTACAAACTGTTCCACCCTGCAAAGCCTCTGCCTGCACTTATTTCCTGCATCGGTCAGCGGGGGGGGGTGGGGGGGTGGGGGCTGAACGCAGCCCTCTGCCGCTGCCCGCGTCGCCAATTGGTTTGGGGATGTCTGCTCCTGATGGGGAGCGGCTGCGGGTGGTGGGTCCCCGAGTGAGACCTGGGGGTGAGAAGTCATTTGGGGGATGAGAAGTCGTCATGGGAATGGGAAAGTGTTGGGGGTGGGAGCAGCCACAAAGGTTTAAATTACTCAGTTGTTTTATTGGCCTCGCGTGATAAGAAGACTCAACTCTATCCACAAAATCCTGGCTGATGAAGGAACACGGTGCCCAAAGTAGAACTTAAATAATTTAGCTGAGTTTGTAAAAGATCAAAAGTGCTGAAGCAGTTTGTCCTGGTTCCAGTTAGGACAGAGTTAATTTTCCCTCATAGTAGCTGGTAGGGTGCTATGTTTTGGATTAGGATGAGAAGAGCGCTGATAACATGCTGATGTTTTAATTGTTGCAGAGCAGTGTTTACACCAGGCCAAGGACTTTTCGGCTTCTCGCTCTGTCCTGCCAGCGAGCAGGCTGGGGGTGCAGCAGGAGCTGGGAGGGGACAGACCCAGGACAGCTGACCCAAACTGGCCAAAGGGGTATTCCATACCATCTGGCGTCATGCTAAACAATACATAGGGGTGGCTGGCTGGGGTGGGGGGCCGGCTGCTCGGGGATAGGCTGGGCATCGGTCAGCGGGTGGTGAGCAATTGCGTTGTGCATCACTTGTTTTCTTACACATTATTATTATTAATACTATTACCATTATCACTATTATTACTATTATTGTTATTATTATATTCCTGTCTTAATAAACTGTCTTTATCTCAACTCACCGGCTTCACTTTCCCGTTTCTCTCCCCCATCCCAGAGAGGGAGGGGGGAGGGTGAGCGAACGGCTGTGTGGTGTTTAGCTGCCAGCCGGGTTAAACCACAACAGGTGACAGGCCTTTAACGACACTCACGACTCAGAAACATTTGCCGATGCAGTCAAACGGTGTCTATTAACGCGAGGCACTGAAGTTAATTGGTATTAAAAATGAGCCAAAACGAAAGGCAAGTATCTGCGTGTCCAGCAGAATGACAGCGATCATCACCATTTGATCAACCTTCCCTGTGAGTTCTATCTGCAAGTTACTTTGAGGTAGCGCTAGAAAGAAGCGGTTGGTCCAGAGCATCCCTGCAAAAAGAAACATCCACGGCTTAAGTACCGTTTACTCTTTTGGTATCCTTTTAAGTACTTTTTACCCGTTTCGGACTCCTGCCTCTTCCCGGCTCACTGATGACAGCATTAGCAGCCCCTCAAGCTACTGTCCTACAGCCTTTCCCATCAGTGAAGAGATAGGAAAAACCCCACTACTTCTTGGAAAAGAAAACCAGCAGGTTTTTGAATAAAAGCATTCTCTGTTGCAGCTAGGTACAACGAAAAGAGTTTATGAAATCATTACGGGACATTCTTGTAGAAAACTTCCTCAAGCTTGGAAGAAAAAAAAACATTTCAGCTAAGTAAAACAGAAAATAACTGGAAGAAGTGAAGTATGGCGGTGTTGGAAAAGTTGCTTCAAAGACTTTTTTAATTAAAAAGAAGGAAAAAAGCAAGTTCCTACTGCAATCCCATCTTTGTCAAACTGATGGCGGGCACCAGTACGATGTGTTCAGCTAACACAGGCTGGAAGTTGTAACTGCAGCTGTGAAGTTTACCCAGTAAAAAGACTCCGCAAAGCATTCTAGCAGTTCCGATGCAATCACTGCTTCCTGAATTTGTGACTCACGGTTAACACGGCAGTACAGGAAGAAGTCTGGCATTCACTGTGCTCTTACGGTAAAGAATCTGCCCTGCGCACACCATCCCAAGCCAGGTATGCGCTCCTAACAGGAAAGGACGATAGGCTGATAAGTCTCAGCAGAGGGAAAAAGACATCAGAGAACTACTTTATAACAGCAGCACGCGGGCTGCAACCAACGTTCTCTTCCTCTCATCATTTTCATTTCTGTGGACTCCAAGAGAATACACTCCCAACATTTTTCAGCTCTGGAGAACAAACAGCCCAACCAATCTCATTCACTGAACTACAAAACTGGTATTTTCGCTATCTAGTCCGGAAAAGGAGGCGCACGTCTCTAACGTACAGTGTAGAGACCTTGTTAATAGGCAAAGTCTGCATAAAATAGGTGGCCACAGCCTGATTTTCTGACGTTCAGGGCCTTGGGTCACACACCACCACAGCATCAGACTTAATGAAGTCACCAATCTATGTGGGCCTCTCGTTACACAGGTCACATGTTATGGACCAACCTCTCAAAGGCCAAAAAACAGCACTGATACTGCCGGGCCAACACATATCTGTAGCATCCCATTTCTGGGTGACAACACAATGAATGTTTCCACAAAGTACTCGATGCAACCTAACTACTGTGTTTGGTGATGCAAAGCAAGCCGTGTCAAAGCAGCGTAGCACCCAGGCACATTCCTGGAAGATGTTTTGCTGCTCACGTTGAAGAAAATAGATAAAAAAATCCTGTGCAGTTTGCACTTCTGAGCTCAAGTACCACAGCTATGCACTACAATTGCAGTGGCATCAAACCTTGTAAGGTTTTGAAGCTTCAGCACTGCCATCCAAATTCAAGGAGGCTGCATCTATTATCTTGAATTTGCCCCAGCTCAGTCCCCTGAAACAATTCCATAGACACGTACAAGCAACCCTTTTCCCACCCAGATTCTTTGCTTCATCTATTGCACCTCTACCTTGTGTCATATTCTTATTAATCTGCCCCTCAAAAGACTCCCTGGCTCACACAAAGAAGCAACCCAACAAATCCCTGTTCCCAGCCACGTTGCTTTCATGCTTTGGGAAGAGTTAACTGCAACAGCTCTAACTGTGATGCCACCTCACCCCCTCCACCTATGTGAGGTTCTTTGCCTTCTGCCTCCTCCTACGTGTACACCTGCACTAGAACCAGGAAGAATGTGCTTCCTACAATACTCCAAGAGCCTCTTCTGTTTCAGGATGTCATCATTTCAATTCAGGACTGAAAGTATTCCTAGCAAAAACCCAACAGCTAATAGCTAACAGAAGCAGTTGCTGGTGATCAGCTACAAGTAACCTGGAAGTACTGAGGAGTCACAAAAGAGAATTTGCATTACATTTAAGAACAGCATGCAGCTTAGGACCACTGCTTTCACTGACTACACTAAGCCATAAAAAAGAATTGGATTCTTACCTGCCATCACAGCAATTATGGTTTATGTTGCCCCCAAAACACACACGGCAGTACCAGAACTGTGTCAACTAGCTTTAACAGCTTCCCCAGCTATTAAGTACAGTAATTTCTGCTTCCTTTTTTTTCTTGGAGGAATATTCTTTTGTTTCCAGCCTCACTTACTTATTATACACACTGTTAATTAGCAACTATTTCTCCATACTCATAGGGTTATGGAGTCCCTATGACTGGAAAAGACTCTGTACCCTTCAAGATAAGAACAGCATAAAGGCAGCAACTCGCAAGACTGCTCTAGCTTAAAGCAAAGCTTTCCTCATTGCTCTCATCTCCTTTGACTTGAGTGCTGTCATCCTTCTACCAGAGCTTTAAAAACTTCATTACCACGAATGAAGGAAGACCAGAGCAATCAGAGAGGGTAGCAGAGGGTATAACTTAAGGAGCTGTTACTAGGATTTTTTTGTTGTTCCTGGTGGACTATTTTTCTCCTTGCCAGCAAGGAGGGAAAACCAGCAAGTTGTTTTCTCCAAGATTTTTTTTTTTTAGGTTTAAGAACACGGATTATGTTGTAGCAATTTCTTCGCTGTAAAGCGTCAGCTGAGAAGTCTAACAGTAAGAAGGGCAAGGGAAAACTGAATGCTGATGCAGAGAGTGCCAGCAGACATCATCCTCATTCCATGGGATGTTTGTAGCTATGGCAGTTGAAGTCTACACTTCCATATGCTTAACATACCCTATTTATAAGCCAATTTTAGCTGACCTAGCATGTATCAGTAGTACAGTTAGAGCCAGCAGCCTGCAGGAAAAAGTGGGCACAGGTGTTTCCATAGCAAGGCCTGTGAGTGTCTCCCATACATACTTCCAGTCTAAGCAAGCACATGAAAGGCTTGGCTTGTCGCTTACCTAAGGAACCAGGAAAACAAGGGGAAGCTAGATTTTGCTTGTGTCCTAATGCCCATATAAAAATAAAGACAGATGAAATACCCTTACTACCTTGTTAAATTCCATAAGCCGGAAGAGAACGTGCTGCACACAGGTACAAGTAAAATCTCTTGCTGGCAGGTTTGCAGAAACAAATTTTTTATTTACACAGGCAAGTCTATCTTTAGACCCCATTTACCTCTTTACATTTCTCGAATATTTACATGACTTCATGATGCTCCAAGAAGGGAGTGATGAACAAAAAGATTACAGAAACTGTCAAAAGCATAGCAAAAAAAACCCAACCTATCATTGTGCTTTAAAACTTATGAGCTAGAATAATGTAGAAGAAATGTAGTTTTAGCACTTTGGTCCTAACGGTCATGCTCTAGAAGACACTTAAATAGCAGAGGGGATTTCAGAAGTGACCGTATCCAGAGGTTGCCAGTGACAATTCATGAGTGAATCGTAGAGTTCTTCGCTTGTCTCCGTGAATTGTCTGTTCATTTCATCAACATCCAAGTAGAGCTGTGGATCTGAAAATAAAAGCCTGGTAAGTCCAAGTATCAAATCTGAGGCATGCACACAAAAAAACTTCATGTGAAATGGCTAATAAAATGTATTTTAAGCTAAGTGTAATAAGCTATTAGATCTACTAATTTTAGTGAGGTATTTAGTCCTCTAAAATTTTGAGCCTCACAACTCCAACTTTTGGGAATTTGTATATTAGAAGGCTGGGACTAGAACTGTCTTTCAAGATAAAGACAAAGACAATGTTTAAGATAGTAAAGATAACGTTTAAGGATAATCAGCCATGAAACCCTCCCAAGAGTCATTTAATTCACTTCTACGGCAATACACGTTACATAGGATAGTTTCTAAACACTAACACAAAATGCCTCCACGTGAGGTACTTTGCAAACCTTCCAGGACACAAATATGTTTTGTACCGTATTTGTAAGTGCAAGCTGAATCCTCCTTTTGGAATCTGCAACATAAGCTTTTACCTCAGGGTGGAGAACAAAGCTTTTGCATATTACTGAGTTTCTAATATAAAATCTGTTTAGCGGAACCAATACAAAGAACAAAATTCTGTCTTAGACCATTTTCAAATGGGAATGAAGGCACAGGTACAAGAAACCTGCTGCGAAGCATTGACAGTGTCCCGTTTTACTTGATGCGGTCAGTGTACGCTGTATCAGCTTTAAAACCCCAGCTGATTGCAGATCAACCCCACAGAGGTTTGACCTCAGCTGAACTTTCAAGATGTTCTTCATCCAGTAGAGGTTGGCTTGTATTGTTAAAAGGCACAAGGATGGCTAAACTCAAGTGACAATGATAGAACCCTTATTACCGTCAGTAATTAGGTCATCACCGATTGCAGTCATAACTGAAGATTCCTGAAAGACAGAAAAGGCTAAGTTTAATCATAACTCATTTCAGAAAGCATCACAGATTCAAAGTGCTGCAGTCTCAACCCATTCCTTCTTCCTACAACTACAAGGATAGATGGCATTTTATCTACTTATTTTTAGAAGAAAGCCAATATTACAGTACAGGTTGGAAGGGACCTCCGGAGGTCACAACTAATAAATTGACCACTTACATAAGACCACTTACAACAACTGTTTAATTTGCTTTAAGCAAAGCAAATCAGAAGAACAGGAACAGAAGAAGCGTACGCAATTATGCTGTCAAAACCATTCTTTGGTATGCGTGAACAAATAATGGTGTATAAATCACTAATTCTATGGATTTACTATTTAAGCACTTAAATACAAACACCTCTGAATGGAATCTGCTCTTTTAACTTCACACTAAGCAGAAAGCATGTTTTCAACTTCGGATTCTTTTTGCTGATTCACACAAATCTGTACAACGTATTATCTGTGAAATATTTTCTTTACAGCAAGCGTGCACTATCTTTACCTCAAAAACAGCTGGAGCCATTAAAGAATCTCCTAAAGAGCAGTCTCCAACAGCTTGCATGCTGTCACAGGGAGCATAGGAGCTGTAGTTGTAGTCAGCGTAAGCATCGTAACTCCTCTGCGAGTAGTAGTTCTGGTAATCTTGGCAATAATCATTATGGTTGTATGACTGGTACCGCTGCAATTCTGCTTTCAGTCTGAAACATGAGAAGTTGCATACAGTCAGAGAACAAGAGACTGTAAACCCAGTTCTGAACTTAAACAATTTGTCAGCTTACATACTTCAAAGCTTAAAAGGAAGCTTTCCTAAACAGTCACCTAAGTGACAGCTTAAGTCACAGCTCAAAATCTCATTTCTATAGAAGCAAGCATCCTCACCTTTGCCAATACCAGAAGGAATTGTTCTCATGGATTAACTCCAGAGCCTTGACATGGTTACCTGTACACATCAAGTATTTTTAGCGTTGGCATAAGCAAGCTGCTGCTATGTCTCTGTGCTTTGCTAAAGATTGATTTAAGACCAGAGACATTTATCAAGCACAGCTGCTTTAAAGATGCAGTCTTAACCCTTCTATCTTTTGTTTGGTTAATTACTAGATCTTATTTCCAGAAAGAAGTGAATGGAGTCAGATTATCCATTTCAAAGAAGCATCTGACGCTGCCTGTCAGTTTGCCATGTCTACCTCCACGTGCTCAGTTTTTTTGTTTGTTTAAAGTCCATTAAACATTCAACAGCTGCCAACTATACCGCTCAGGTGAAGTCAGTCTTGCTTAACAACACAATCGCGATTCTTCAGCATGACGCCTTATTATTAGTGGGAGCATTACAAAATACACTGGTTCTTAAGAAGAAAGGGCCAGCTGATTAGCTTTCACTACTTTCCCTTTCAAGATTTTCTCAGGGGCAGCTTCAGACTAATGACAAGAACCAAGACAAGTGCTATCTGTACTAAAACTGAGGTACACTGCATAAAGAACATTCAGATAACCCAGCTGCATATTCAAAAAAATCCGCTGTTTAGACTTGTCTTCACTGATTCTGTACAGGCAGACCTCCTGTGTTTGCAGTGCCCAGTTTCTCTGACTTGAATTGGGGATGCAGAGAAGTGAGTTCTATGCTTTTGGGGAAGAATACAAGCTGAAGGCATTCTGAAATAGCTTCCAAACTAAGCAAACATGAGGGACAAACTAATCCAATGGCTGGGTATTTCAATGCTAAGAGAGCACGGTACTCAGCCATTCAGAAACGTATTACTGATGTGTATTTTAATACCTACATTTGTTTCAATACTGCAAAGCTACACAAGTTCTAATAAAGAGGTAATCCATTGTCTTGTTACTGTAGTAAACAAACAGAAGATACATCATCTTACGTCTTCTGCTTCCAACTGCACTCTTCCTACATACAGTTGTGTAGGGAAGGAAAATCTGAAAATACTGTTGACGTTCTTCTGGATAGCCGAAGCAAGAAAACATGTTTGTGGCTTATTCTTGTTTTCAAAATAAAACAATATTAATTTAATCAAAAAATTTTGGCAAAGAAGTTTGGACAGTGCTCTCTTGGAGAAGAGCATTTCCATTCTAAAGCAGAAGGAGGCAACATTTGCAGAATTATGCTAGGTAAACAGAAACAGAAGTGTCATTTTTTACTATTTAACAGAACACACAAGCTAACCTCATGAACATACTGAAATTGTTTATATGAAGTCCTGTTTTGTCAGTATCCTGGATCAAAGTTCATCAAATTTGGTATCAATTCTTTAACCGTTCAGAGACCTGAATTGCCTTAAATAAGTGATAGAACTGAGCCGGTAGAGTAAGAAACCCTCTCAGGAAGTGCTAAGCTTTAAACTCCCCATTGCCCTAAGCTCATGAAAAGCAAAAAATAGCATTCTAAACCTGTTCTAGTAATAACGCCTTTGGCTATCTCCCTGCGTTCCCATTTTTTCCCCCCACTTCTTTCCTGTCAACCCACTGTAAAACTAGTTATGTGCTTCTCTCAAACTAGAGGGAAAGCTCTAAGAACAAGAACTCCCTAGCATATAAAACCACTTGTTGTCCCTTCTACCTTATACAGGCCCAAACCTGAAAATATTTACCAATGCATTCAGCTTTGCTACTGTTGAGAAACAAGGCTGGTTGCAATGGCAGCTAAGCCCAAGCTGCGCTGTCTGGCTAGACTTAACAGTTGGATTCCCCCAGCCATCCTGAAGCAGGTTGATGAATCCAGGGAGTCAAAACATAGGACTTCTGCATTTCTGGTTTTGTAGACTGCATCCTGTGTGCAGCCACTACAGCAAGGGCCACAGACTTTCCAAAGGCAGAGCTACAAGAATCTGATTATTTAGAATAACTGTATCAATGCACAACTCCTTGGTTACCTTTTAGAAATTCCTATGCTCAGCCGGATTCCTTTTCCCCCCAGACCTGGTGCGTTCTGGCAGTCTTGCAGTGCCCTCATCTGATCACCTTGCTCACCAAATCTGTCATAGGCATACCCTCTACTATTTTCAAAAGGGAGAAAACCAATTCTAGTATGCATAACAGTTACAAAGCTAACGAATTCAGTTTCTGTCTTCTACAAAAAACAGAAGATAGCAGCTACTATAGCTTCTATTACTTAAGCAACCTCTCTGGCATGCGCACGTGCACAGAAAAGGCTTTCACCAAATTAAAAAACTTGGGCCAGAAGCAAAAAGCTTATTCCTTGGTAGCATTAAGATGCAACTCACTGAGAGCCAGCAAAACAATACATTTTAAGTGCTCTCTGCATAAGTAATCAGATTCCATATTTCTGCATATACAGCAGTTAATCAGTTAGCACTAACCCACTCCTTTTGGAGCCACAAACTTTATTGGTCACAAACACCAAGAGCTGGCTGTAATTATCTGAACCAGTATTAACCGGTACCTCTGAACTCTTCAAACAAAAATATCTTTCAGGTGCTCTTAGAAGAACAACATCAATTGCCTGCAACAATTTGATGGCTTTGCTAAACGGAGCACTGAAAAGCACAGTGGTACAGTTTCTTTTGTAGCCTGTTCAGAAATTATAGCCCCGTGCCTACAGCTTCAAATCAGGCCAAGCTTACCAGCCCAACTCTTACAGCTTAAGTTCACTGCACTCGAATGCCTTCAAGACGTGCTTTTAGGAGCCATGGAGAAGAACCCTCTGGTAAGACCACCATTATAAAGTACTGAGTGTTGTTTTACACTTAAAATAGAACTATCTGTTACAGTCATTCATCAGCTTTCCCTAGGCTGCTGCTCTCTCACTACTGAATGTGATCCTGCTCTCAGTTTCCCACTAACTTTTTCCCCCAGCGGTTATGGCCTCTTTTCATCTATGACACTTTTAAGGGACTACACCGTGTTGAAAAATGCTGGTTAACATTTCCTTTTACACAAGGTGCCTCATCGAATTTTCCTGACTAAACCAGACCCCAGAACCTTAACTAGAAGAGGAAGCACACAAACACACACGCCTCCCTGGCCACCATATCTCCCCAAAACATATCTGTTCAGTAACAGACCAACTGTAAGAATACTGCGATTAAAATCAGTATAGCTCTATACACTGCTTTTGTTCGGGATTACTAGCTAATGTCCTTCCCCTTACCCCTTCTGGAATTAATACTGAATTCTGTACTCCAAAACGCGGTTCTTAAGTCATACAAATGACATTTAACAATCAGAATTTTTCCACACAGTGATCCTCAATAAAAACTTCAATCCTCTACTGCAGTCTTTCAACAAATTAAAGGAATACAAAACTGGCTAATAACTGTTCAGTGATTTTTGGACCTTTGTAGCACTAGAGTAACAGCAGTACACTCTGCAGCATAGTTGCAAGTATGTGGGAATAATCTCTTTTTTTCTCTGAAAAGTGTGAGGCCTCTATTTCACCCTACTAAAGATTTTACCACCAACTGTACTGCTAGCATTGAGACACTGCAACTTCTGTGCTTGTATGAGATGCAGGACAGGTTCCTTAAGGTGTCGCAATTTTTTGTCTAAACCTAGTGTTGAGATCAAAAAAGGGATTGCTACTAATTGCGTACGTATCAATAACCAGGACAGAAGACATGCTGCATATAGGAATTAAACTTTTTCTAAAGCTCTAGTACATGAACATATCAAATCCCGCAGATTTTTTCTAGTATGGTTTCAGAGGTCTTACTTGATGGACATAAGCGCACAAGTGAAGACAAAAGATACTCTGTTTACCTGAAGTACTGGTTTGGACCCCAAATGAAAAAGCTGGCTTTGCTTGCTAAGGTTCCTTCTCTGATGGTTTAACGAAACTGAAGTTGAACATAGGTTTTGCTGTGCTCTCTTCTTTTGTACGCTCGGACTTCCCAACTGAAAAGATAGGCTGTGTCTTTGACTCTTCAGTGTCAGCTTTCTTTCCAAACACTAACGGAGCAGCAGTAGTGACAGAATCCTGCTTCTCTTCTGTCCTTCCCAAAATAAACTGTGAGGCAGCTGCAGACTCTGCACCTGAACACTCTGAGTGAACACCGAATGTAAATGATGGCAAGGCAGCATTTTGTGGACGCAGTCGCAGTACCAAAACCTGCAGAAATAAGTGAATGTCAAGTCCGTAACCCACGGTGTATCTGCAGTACATGAAGGTTTGAACTACATTCTAGTCCTGATCTTTCCAGTCAAAACTGTTTAAAAAACAACCAACCAAACAGTAAAACAAACAAGAAAACCCCATGCTTCCTCTCTACATAAAACTTTTCACAATTGTGTTTTCTGCCCACCACCTGGCTTTAAAAAGTATACGAACTTCTTTGAAAGATCATGTTTTTAGTCTGAACTCCAAATGAACAACGTGTAGGGCATGTAAAGAACAAGCACGTCATTAATGAAAGCTTTTCTCTAAAAAGGATAAACTTATTCTTGGGGAAAAGTGTGGAAACAGAAGTTATCTAGGCAATATTCCTACAGGAAAAACGAATAATTTTGCCACACCTCAAAGGAAAAAATAATTGTGCTTAACAGGTAAGAAAATAAAAAAAATCAGAGCAAACCAAAAAATAAATCACAGAATATGCATCCTCGTTTTAATCATTAAGTATTACCTCTGAGCTCTGCTTTGGTGCTTGGCTTTGCACTTTCACAGGCTACACACTTCGTGGCCTCTGCTTTGTTTTGAACCAAGCAGGTCTCCCAATCCCAGCTTCCTTCAGGCTTCTTGAATTTGTCTAAATCCAGAAATTCTCCAGAAGGAGCAGAAAATGCAGATGCACTGCTACTGGTCACAGGTGTTGGACCCTCTGTGAGACAAACAAGACAGTTAACCATCCTGTTTGAACATGAACTATAAAATGAGCATTAACTTTTAAATTTGATTTGTCAAATCCCACAGAAATGTTCAAAACTACTCCGCAACTCCCCCCCCCGCCCCTGAAAAAAATAAAAGCCACCAAAAACCCACAAAGAAACAAAGAAACAAACAAAAAAACCAGAGTGGAACTCAAAGCTTCCAAACAACACACAACTCTGTTCAGCACACAAGCTTCTGCTGCTGTTGACCACAGTGTAACCTCCATAAAGAGGCCTGACAGGTGCCTTTTAAAAAAAAGGTGCCTTTTAAGAGAGAAGCAGAAGATAACGCTTCAAATTCAAAACCGGAAAGACAAGAATGGCTCTTCCCTTCCACGGCACACGCAGAAAACTTTTATCCTAGTATTACTTGCATCGCTCTTCCTCCTGACAAGTGCAACGTAACCGTGCAATTCACTGCACCATGATCACAGTAAACCCCTCATTTCCAAAATTCCTCCTTGCAATGGCAAGAGCCTCAGACAAAGATGCCGACTGACCGCTCAGAGGTTGGAAGTCCAAGAGAATCAACTCTGTCTGAAATCCATTATCTTACCTCATGAAATTTCAGTCTTACCGCACAGGATGATTACAAAAGCCCGGTCTAGTCCATCTTAATTTGTTTCTTCCACGATATATTTGCACAGGTGTTTTTCGATGTAATGGCATGTTAAATGACATTTAGAGTCAAAGTTAGAATTAGAATCGTATTTTAAAAACAATACAACCACGCTCAAAATCAATTACGGTCACACACAATGGGAAACAACCCAGTACTGCCCTGAAGAAGTTACCCAGCGGGTCACTCGCTTTCTTGAAGCCTACCACTGACCTTCATAGGCATCTCTCTGCTTTAGCTTAAGACTAGTTAAGACTACACTGTCTTGAAATCTGGCTTCACATCTCCCCTCAATTACATACAAACGGTGAGTAGAGGCATTTTGGACACATTCTGTAATTTTTTTTACTTATTTTTTGAAAGAGAAAAACGCAGTCATTTTTAACTCTTTCTATGGAGTTCTCATTTTCGCCAGTGAAAAATCACTATGTTGTTTTTAAATTAAGTCACTCACTTCAGCCACCTTCCCTCACCAGCTGCAAAGCCGGGGGTATCTGCATTGATCCAGCTCCGTACTAATACATTTCACAATCAGTTCAATTTATGCGACAGGCTGGAACCTGGGCTGAGACCTCTGAAGTGCCTGTAAACCAATCCTGCAGACAGCCGCTAACCCATCAACCGTACCTGGGAATCGTGTTGCTTAAAATATTCCATAAATGCAACGTACTTTTATTCTGTACAAGATTCACAGAGGCTAGGATGGAAACAACAGGAAAAAAAGGACCATACCTGGTTTCTCAGACTGACAGGCTACACATTTGTTATCTTCCGTCTTATTTGGTACAAGGCATATTCCACAGTCCCAAGAGCCTTTCGCCTTCTTAAATTTGTCTCCAAAGCCCAGAGTGGCTGTTGTGTCAGTGCTGCTCGAGGAGGATGTCACTGTCACCGAGCTGTCTGTGACCACTGGTCATGTCAGAGCAGGCATTACTCCCGTTCCAGGTTTTGGTGTCTCACATGCTATACATTTTGTAGCTTCCGGTTTGTTTTGGACAAGACATGTATCACAATCCCACGTTCCAGGTACTGTTTTGAATTTGTCTCCAAAGCCCAGCATCCCTGCTGGGGGCGCTGCTGGCTTTGAGGTGTCGCATTGACTTGAACTTACTGTCTGTTTCATACTCTCAACTGTTGAGGCTTTAGTAGCTTGACAAGTTACACATTTGTCCTTTATGTCTTTGTTTTGCAGAAAAGGGTCACATGTATCAGATTGCCAGTACGATGCTTGTTTAGAAGTCTCTTTACCTGCAGAAAAAGTTGTTATTGCAGGCCTAGTATAAACCACTGTGCTTGTTGTAGGTTGTGCAGACGTAGAAGAGCGTGTTTTCAACAATCCAAAGTCTAGGAAGCAAGAAAAAAAAGTCTTCCTGTTAGCGCAGCACCTCACTACATGTAACTAAGTGACTTTACTAGAGGGCAAAAATTTCAGCTCAGGTGCCAATGGTTACAACTAGACATTCAGACCGAGCGCAACAGGAAGTCCCCAGAAATCTTATCTAAACGGATGAAATTTCATCTGCTGCACTGGGTCACAACAGAACATTTCGTTAAAGCTTCATTTAACTCTTTGTTTCCAAGCAAGCTTTAAATCAACATTTTCACTGGTCGATACAAGTACAAACAGACAGTAGCTGACTGAAATCTGACAGTCCAACGTGGAATGGAAATAATACAATTTGATTAAGACGCGATGCCCAATCGAATCAAATTTCTAAAGCTCCTCCTTCCGTAGCAGATGACTCAAATCTACTCCAGTAACTGTACAGAAGTTTGTACTCGGAGCAGCAATCCATGCGGTATTTTCCCACAGATGCTGAATATTAATTAAATAATAAAAACTCAAGACAATTGAACAACTGTCTAATTTTCTATAATCTTTTTCAAAATGCATCGGACACAGGACAACTCCTTATTTAAAAGGTGGCAATTTTAACAGGAAAGACAAGCTACTAATACAGAAAGACTAAAGGAAATGCATCTTAAACAGCAGCTCAAGTTGCTTGTAAATCTACCTTGAACATAGTTGTTTTGTGGTTTGTTTGTTGGTTTTTTTTTAGTCAAAAATGAAGTCTTTGAACAATGTGGATTTAGATTCTGCTTCTTTTAAACCGATAAAGAAAGTGAATGTCACTTCACTCAGAGGTCTTTCCTTAAACAAAATGCACAATGTATTTTCTCTCACTTAGCTCTTTCCAGTAGAGAAATGTGCTGCCTTCTTCACAAGTATGTAAGTTAGAAGAAGACTTTTGGGAAAAGATCAAATTCAATAAAGCCCTTTTTCTTAAAAGATATCTCTTCCACAGACACACTTTATGAAACTGTTGAAAACAATTGCAATTGCTTAAAAACAAAATTCAGAAAAGGGTTTTTAACGTAAAACACTCCACTTCTGTTTGCAGTTTAAATTTTAATCCACAGGAGCCATTGTAAGCTAAGGCCCAAAGATTCGCAGCTTTCGCCATGTATTTGGAACTGAAGCTCTTTCCTATTCTTTCTTCACCTGGGCTGAAGGTGGGACAGGAGTGTTGAGTTTTACAAACATTTCCTTTTCAATTCCACAAATTGTATTTACTTAAAATGAAACACCGATTATCTGGCTAATTCTCTTAGTACCTCATTTACAATTACATCCTAACACGTAAAGGAGATGCAACCCATCTGCTTTTCATCTTGCAGTTTTACTTCCAGCAACAAACACCACTTAGAATAGAAGGGGGCAGATGCACCCTAACAAACGCAGCGCTTAATGTAATGCTCTCCTACATTCATATTTATAGCAGATACTCTATTAACCATAAGTCGTGTGTTGTTTTTTTTTTAATAAAAAATGCTAGCGTATTTTTTGCAGCATCTTTTTAAAAGGAGTTCATTATCTCTCCAGGATTTTTTAGAACGTCTAAGACGCTTCCTTCCTTTAAGACGTGGGCAGTGGTGAAGGGACCACCAGCAAAATCTTTGACCTCCTCTTTCTGTGTGTTGATGTTGGTTGAGGTGGTGGTGTCTTTTGAAACAAAAGAAAACAAAAACAGCTTTCACAATGTGACCTAGTTAGAGCAGATTATACTCACTTTTGTTAGAAACAAGAATTTCCAGCTTTCATGCTTCTCACATAAGAATCTTCACAAATTCTACTTACTTTGCAATGCTTTATGATTACAAGCAAAACAAAAAGCAACAAAACAAAAAAAAAATATAAAAGCAGATCTGTCACTGGAAAAATACTGCAGAAGTCCAACACTGCCTGGAATTGCTAGCATGCGCAGACAGGACAGATTGAAGATTTAATAAAGAAAAAAAGGAAAATCAGCACTTCAGATCTGAAGTGCTAAAGTTTCAGTTACCTAGGGTAAGAAAGGGCGTCACTGGAGTACCACTGGGTCCAGAAAGTTCTGCCGATTTTACAACGGGAACACTAAATGTAAACCCAATCTGCTATGAACAAGAGAGGTTTTTCAGATTCTCAAGCCACAGGAACTCCAATCGAATGCACACACAAAACCAAATCTGAAAGCTGCTCTTCACATTTGTAGCACGCATGCTGAATGACAAATTATAAGCCAGAAGCCTACATACTTTTCTCCATCAAGGCAGATTCTGCTTTAGTGTTCTGCAACAGCCTACTAAATGCCTAAGAAAAAAAGTCAAGCTCCTTTATTATTTTACTTACAGAAGACGTAGGTAGCACTTCTGCCTCAGTAGATTTCACAACTGGAGATGAAAATGCAAACTCAGGACTGCTAACAGTACTTGTTGGTTGTATCTGTATTTTCAAAAGAATTAAAGGTTTATATTTAAGAGCAACAACTACCTGAATTCACTACCCAACAGAAGTCCCGCAGTGACGTCGAAAAACCTGATGTTTGAGTTATTTTGCAGATAAAAGTAATAATAAAACACAGGGAAGTTTCCAAGTGGGTATAGGACAATATCTTCAAAACCAAATTCCAGAAACTGAGAGGAAAAGCTGGAGATGCTACTTAGGTCTAAATGCACGGAAAAGCAAGCCAGGAAGCTGAAGAACGGCAAACTCAGCCCAATGATACTCCAAGAACTTCAGCAAACACCTCAACATGTTAAAGCAGCTGTCTACTTCAAACCGTACAAAAAATATTTCAAGTACTCTGGAACAGATTAATGTTTATTTTATTGCAATAATATGCCAATTATTGCACCCTAGGCTCATTCTATGTGAGGCTTATATGACCACGTTACCTCTAATTTAATAACTTAAATAAAGTTGTGGTTTAACCATTGCAGGCAACTAAGCACCACACAGCCACTCGCTCACTCCCTCCAAATGGAACAGGGAAAAGAACTGGAAGTAAAGAAGTAAAGTTGTTAAATTTGAGGTAGCATTAATGACTCATCGCATGTAATGGCTACCTGGAAAGACAAATGCCATAACCCTGTACATACTCCCCACTCCTTCCCCTTCTTTCCCCCAGCATTTATTGCTGAGCACGATGCTAAATGGTGTGGAATATCCCTTCGGTCCTCTGGGCTCCGCTGTCCTGGCTGAGTGCCCTCCCAGCCTCTTGTGCATCCCCGACCTCCTCGCTGGCAGGGCAGCGTGAGACACAGAAAAGGACTTGTCACTGTGTAAGCACTGCTCAGCAACAGCTAAAACACCAGTGCCTTACCAACACTGTTTTGCTCACAAATCTGCAACACAGCATCATCTACTACGAAGAAAATTAACTCTACCCCTGCCAAAACCACTATAAATAACTTGGCATAAAGTCCACACCCCCCTTCCCCCGCAGACTTCCACAGCATTTGAAGCAGTTATACAATCACGTTAAATGGGAGTTGGCAGGCTCTAAGACTGAGAGAAGCAGAATCAAAACATTTATGCCTTTTTCCCCAAACTGGCATACAACCCCAATTCATTCAGCTGCGTAGAAACTAATATTTGTTAGTTTCATGAGCACCACAGAAAAAGTCAACTCGCAATAAAGCAGTATACTCATTGTAAACATTATTTATAGCATAAAGATTTACCTTGCCCGCCGCCATCGCTGCTGCATCTGCCATGCCTGCCGCCTCCGTTGAATTTGCCACGCTTGTCGTTGCCGCTGTTGACCTTGATATGTCCTTTGTCATCAGCAGGTATGGCATGCCCGCCGCCATTATTGGACATGTCAAGCCTGAGGGCACTGTTGAACACGTTATGCCTGACGTCGCCGTTGTATAAATCATGTCCTCCACCTCCTCCTCTGATAGATCTGTCAAGTCCTCCACCTCTGATGGATCTGTCATGCCCTCCACCTCTGATGGATCTGTCATGCCCTCCACCTCTGATGGATTTGCCATGCCCGTCGCAGCTGCTGGAGTTGCCGTGCTCATTGCTGCTGTTGAAACAGCGCTCGGTGACGCTGAGACAGCGCTACTACCAACGAAACTAGAATTGAACTGAGGCAGCGATGCAGCACTGATGAGTAGGGGTATGTTCGGTAGCACTGGTTCCTCCACTTCCTAAAGTTGCAAATTTTAATTTTTCTTATACAAGACATACTACTTTCTCACCCCATCGCACCCAATTTATTAACAAAATTAAATAGAACAAAAATCCATACAAATTAAGAGAAAGCAAGTTTCCAGAAGAAATCCCGATCTCCCCACCTCTGTCTACCACGTCATTTTAATTTATGGCAGGCCTGCTTCCACATTATACTCTATTCAACAACTGTACAGCAAGAACACTGAAAGTTAACTCAAAACCTGTGCAGAACAGAGACGCACAGATCACATTTTTTTTCTTTCTTTTCTATACTTTAGTCATCAAAGCTCTGGAGAAGCATCATCCTTTCTAACTACCCTCGCATGGCTTCAATTAAGAGTACACTCTCAAGACAAGTGAGAAAGTGTTCCTCTTGCAAAATTAGGCGGGATAGCTGCCAAAGTTTCTAAAGTCACTACAGCAGTGAACGTGGAAAAAGGTAATGTTTAAAGAAGCAGGTAGGTTCAACAACCAAACCAAACACAAAAAGCACCAAAGAAAGTCAGACTAGCAGCACTGAAGATTGTGTTCTGGTAAATACAGTCTATACCATGTATCAGGATGCAAATATAAAAATCAGAAAACAGCCTCTTAACAACTTCAATTTTCATCCCTGCCACTTACTTTATTCGATTACTAAGATTGGATGAGTTATGTTTTAAATGGCATAGGAAATCTGACCAAAATTTGTACAGTACTATCATGATCTACTTAGAAATGACTAGGCAGGGATGTAAGTTGGTACTACTGATATTCAGTGCATCCTGTAGCTTACATCTGTTTCACAGTTTTGATTTGAAAAGTTTATGGAACTTTTGATATTTGGACCATTATTTTATTTGCGTTACAGGAATAAACAACAGTGTTTACGATTTCTTTATATTGCATCATCCAGAAGTCCCATTTAATGATTTGAAACTTAAATTAACTTAAATACTTAATATTAACTTAATATTAATTAAATACTTAATGTTAACGTAAATACTTAAATTAACTTACAGGCAGCTTATATAACATCCAATAAAAGAAAAAATAATCTGAATATTCATGGTCATAGTTTTATGGAATAGATTTTTCCTATTAAAATGAGAAAAAAACTCTCTCACAATGAGTTGGGTGAGTATCAAAAACTGAGTCATCGTTAGCAGACATGCAGAATGCTCTCTTCTACTACTCTTTTTCACACTCTTGGCCTGTATCTTTCTGTATGACTTAAATATGAAACCAAAAATTAAGCTTTTTTTTTCTTTTTATACTTGGCACTCGTTTCAAGTATCATTCCTGTAGAAAAACTATACAAACCTTCACCAAAACTTCTCTTCTTAGGACTCATTCATTCAATTGCTAACGAGAAATGTTATAGTTTGAAGAATCTCCAAGGTAAGAGAATTAAAAATTTCAAAATTACATAAGCAAAGTTCAGGTATTCAAACACAGGAAATCAATTGGAGCCTGCTCTGAAACCCACAAGAAAACAAAAACAATGCAAAAATAAAGCGGTATTGTTATAATTTACTATGATGCAATAAAACTGACACACTTAGCTAGTTACTTCAGTAAGCTCAGTGACAGCAATTAATTTAAGAGTCACTTACCTGTTCTTGTACAGCTCTTGATAAATAGTGTATTCCTCTTTCCCTTCTCATTTTGCCACCTCCGCTACTCACTCCTGAAGACAGACCATTGGACGCAGCAGTACTGAATTTGTAGCTGGTCACATTGCTAGCACACGACAGTACAGAAGTTGGGGGAAACAAGAGAAAAAAAAATTACCAGCCAAATTTTTTTTTCAAGATATTAGAGCTGTTATTAGTCCTAGAATTGAAACCTGCTGATCAGAAAAAAACTAAAGCTGTCTCACAAGTTGCTAAACGCTGGTAAATACTTGATGTTCTAAATAGGAAAAACTTTATTAACAGCAGCAATGAAAAGGACATACATAAGTGCACCGTTCACACGGGAACAATGACTAAGCCAGAAGACCTGAAATAGAAGAGCTGATTTAGATTGTTATTTTCCAGTGCTTCCTTTAAATAGGACTGGTTCTCTGATTCTGCGATGCACGTGTATCTTTTGCAGGGATATAAAAGAACAGCTCACAAAAATACAGAAAGAGTGCACATATGCACACATACACATGGGAAACACTGCCAACAGCTCTGATAGAATAGGGACGCCTCAGACTTGTGTGGCAAGGTAATATGGCCTAAGCTTCAGAAGCAGCTCTGGCTTTCATGTGGCCATCAGCAGGAACAGCAGAGGTGTTTGGGTATGCCAACATTCCAGAAGTCTTTTCAGACATGAATACAGATCCCTTTTGTAAGGCATACAAAGGCGTTTTTCTGGTACTTAAAAAAGCCTAGCTCAAAACCAGAAAGATATCCTAATCCAAGAGGAAATGGGGAAAAAATAACCCAAACCAGAAGTGGAATAGGGAATAACTCTAACAAAAGTACTATGGCAAGAAAATGAAGTATGCCTGGAAAAACCGTGACATCAAAGCTTATCTTGCAGCCAATCAGTCAGTCAGTACAGAAGTGCATTAGATCGCACTGGAAGACACCAGGTCAAACTCCCACAATACTGAGGAGGAGAACTGGTCTAAACTTGTCAAATACTTGACAACAGCCTGCTTAGCACTGTAACTGCATAGAGGAAGACAGATCCCTAAGGCAGATGCTCAGACTTTTCTCTAATCCAAACTGTCAATCCATTAGAATTCTGAAAAAAGTCTTACATCAAAATAGATCTTCATTCAGACAACTATCGCTTGCCCATAACAGCCCATATTCCTCTTTCTGTTAACACCTGTGAGCTTCAAGGGGGCAAAGACAATTGTCAGCCTTCAAGCAAGTCTAATCTACAATTGGACTCAGGTTTAAAATATATACACACACACACACACACATAGATATATAGCATTGGTGGGCCAGAGATTTACTGAGTATTCCAACTCAACTGTCCAAAGGGACTCTTGCCAGCAGATCAGTGTGGTGCTCCTGCTCCAGAACATGGCACCCAACAGAGACCAGCATCACAAAAAACACTACCACCACTACCTACTCTACAAACAAAAGGTAGGGCACTGCAATAAACTTTGTGAACGAAATCAAAAGCAGTATGAGTTTGCTGTATCTCCTTCCTAAATGGAGAAGTAGAAAGGAGTTCTAACAGAGACAATTTAGAACAGTTTGAAAAAAACATAATTACAACCCAGCACCTGATTGCACCTGTACCAGAACCTTAAAGCCAGTCGCTTCCACCCCTAAAAAGGTGGTTGTTGTGAAGTCCAACTTTTAGATGCCAAAACAAAGTGTTGAGTTCTTTCTGCAAGCCAAAGAATGCCCATGGTCACATAAGAATTGCTTGGCAGATGAGCATAGAGTCAACAAAATTCCCTGCTACTGTTCTTTGAAAAGAGCGACCCCCTAAAAACCGAGTGCAAAGTCTCTTAACTCAAGCATTATTACCCAAAACACCATTTGCCCAGAAGGAAGAGCCATCAATATTATCTGGAGGATAACTCATTTGACCTAAACCAAGAAAGCAGTATAACACAAAGCAGTCTCCTCAAGAAGAAATTCAATTAATTCTGCTGGATTTTTTTTATTTTAGAGATGAGTTAGCATTTGGCCTCAAATGATTCTAAAGAACACATGGTCTTCATGTGAACTCAAAGCAGACAATTAACTTCATCATGAAAGGAGTATTAAAAAAAAGAATAATAAATCATAAATCTTCCTCCATGTTTTTGCTTAAAAAATAAAGAAAAAAACACATCAATAAACATCCTCCTGAACTGTAACTCACTTCCCCTACTTCACCTTCTAAAGAATACTTCAGAAAGAATCATCCCATTAGGACAGAGCTTTCAAACTGCAAGCAATTAAATAGCTAAAACTAATAGCTTTTCCCCTAGGGAACATTAGGAGGGACAAATTATTTTGTTATAAGTAAACTGAGTTATAAACCATGAAATATCTGTCAAAGCAAAATTTGTAACGCTACAGATTTAGTCAAACTACAAAATGAGCCATATTTCCTGTAGAAGGAAAAAATTAGGCCTCCAATAGCAAAGATCCTTTCTGTGGATACAGCATTATAACGTGCCTTGTTTCCCATCTTCGTATCCTACTCAGAAGATAAACTTGGGATAAAAAGTGGTGTATCAGTACTTTTATTCTTGCTCATCTTCCTTCCTTTCATAAAAACAACAATTTTCTCAAAGTTCTATTGATCTTCAAACACAATCCAGACTTTGCAGCTCCCTCAAAATACAAAATTTTCATTGGATTTCCCATTCCTTTTACTGAGAACTGTCACCACCTTTCAGGTGCAGACTGTACTGAAAAAGGAGATGTCTTTCTTCCTTCAAGTAAGTTTTAAATTAATAGATGTCATACCTTTCAGATGGTTCTGCTCGCTGTTCTGCAGGCAAAGTCTTCTCTCTCATCCCCTGCAAGTTAAGTTTAGTTCAAGACTTAGCTGAATATGTACAGAATACACAAAGTACCAACAACCACTTCATGTGGTTTTTTGTGGTTTTTATTTTATTTATTTATTTTTAATTTTATAGCCCTGAATACACCTCACCTACTTAACGTTGTTCCCTAATTCAGCATTGTGGGTACAGTTCAGTTAAATTTTGGGGCTAAAGTAAGCACACTGCTTCACTCAGCATTGAGGACAAACTGATAGAACACTAAATCAAATTTGTCAAATCCTCTAACAAAGAAAGTAATTATTTTAAACAAAATGACAAAAATTGTGTATGTGGGGGGGAGAGTTTTCATCAAAACTTGTGTTTACCAACCCCGTAAAAGGGACATACTTTTCTGTTTTCTGTCATTTATGAACAAACAAGGAAAAAAAAAACCTCTACCCCCCTAAAAACTAAGCAGTTGCTGCTACATTCATTTTAGAACTTTACCAAATGGAGATTGTGCTGGCTAAACAATACAGAGATTGAAAGAGTTAAAAGCAATAAGCAACCAGTATTACTGTCCACTTTGATTTCCAGCCTAAGAAGCCCATACACTTAACACGTGGTCATTTGTACACTCAGACTGATACTGGAAACACAGATGTTTTCGCAGAAAGAGATGCCCATTTAATTTTATGGAAAATTTATTAGACTCCATCTACTCCAAAGCAATCAAAACCGATAACTCAGCACATTGTCAGAACTCTCACTTGGAGCACATAGCTCACCTGGAATAGTTTACACAGAACACGAGCATGTTTCATCAGTGACAGCTTTGTGTACATGAGAATATAAAAGGAAAACATTTCTGTCTTTTAATATTCTTTCACTGAGAACAGGATGACTCAATAGCACATCATGACATCGTGAAAACAACCACAAGACACTGAGTGTTCCAAAAACAGAATTAAATCCATAAAAGCTCAATCTATTTCACAATGGTTCCCACTGCCTTAAAGCTCGCCTCAAACATACTATCAGTACTTTTTGCAAAGATAGGATAACAATTGGTTTGAGAAACATTCCAAGACTGGAAAAAAAAAACAGGCACATAAGGACTCAAAAACGTACTCACTTGGAACTTTGTGTCTACTCTCTGGCAAATTTTGCTGGACTGAGTAGTTGAAGTCGGTGATGGTTCAGAATACCGCGTATAACGCGTCGGTTGACGGTTTACCGTTGGTGTCACAAGTCTCTTAACAGGTGGAGGCTGGAATGCATTCTGGGATTCCAGCTTTGAAAGGGAAACAGCAATCAATTTATCCTTACGTCCACCCAAATTAATTCCAATATTTATTGATGAAAACAAATTACAGAACTATAAACCTCCCCCCATCGGTCTTGGCACTCAGTGAATACAATTTGAAAATTCTGAAGACCGTTCAACTTGTAGAGGGAAATCACCAGAAAACCAGTAACGAAATCCATAAAGCTATATATAAGTAGCCAAAGTCTGACTGAATTCCATTTCAAAATTTGGCAGTTAGCTTCATAGACAAAATAATTCATGCTACCATAATTAAAATAACCCATGTTCCTAGAATATGCTCCTATCTTTTCCTCTGCCCACACTGTGATTTTTTTTTTTCAGTAGCTTAATTCATTAATTTAACATTCGAAGTGTTAAGCAACTAATTATACAGGCTTCTGGGCTTCACATTCCCTACATTTTCCCTCTTCAAAGTTACACAAACAATAGAACACACTCAAAAAAACCAACTTGTCAGTCTTACAATAATCTCATTCATTAAAATATGATCCAATGCTTTACATGTGCATTAGATGCACTTCAAGTAGTGGGTTTGACTTCCCTTTTCAAAGCATTTTCACAGACCAGAGTTAATTTTTAACACAGACCACTGCGTGTTCTGCAAAACTGACTTAACTGAACTGTCAGACAGAAAACAAACCCTAAAGGCTACAAGATTTACCGATGGCTCCGCCTGCGGTCTTAAGGATCAGAAAATACAGTCTTAGGAAGCATGCTATTGTTCAAATCAATACCAACAGGAAATTTTTGTTTACGCTGCAGCTTTAATTTCACAGTATCTCCCAGCTCTTAGTAATAGAATTCACACTCTCTCTAAAGTATATAAAAATACATCTTTCTAAAAAATATTACATTCAGTTTGAAACCTTGAATAAGACATGTTTTATGTAAGTTCACAAATCTACTTCGAGTGAACGATGGTTCATTGCTGGTTTTAAAGGTAAAAAAGAAAAATATTAATTCCCCCAGTTAGGCATTCAATACACCAAGAGCTATTCTGCCTGGTACAGCTCCTTGAAATAAGAAAAATACCACATCACTGCTACCCACTGCAGAAGTTTAGCCTGAGTGCACAAGTGTTCCGTCAACCGCATGTTCACTTTAGCAGGAAAACACACGATCGTCTCCTCAGCAAATAATTGCTTCTCATCACGGGCTACCCTTCTCCCGCCACCATTATGAATTCTAGTATTATGAATAGACAATCTATCTCCTTTCACCCACTGACAGCTGCGTGCAACATTCATTTAGTGGCTGACAATTTCAGGCTCTCTGTTGCAAATCTGGCAGATCTTTCTTAATGCCTTATCACAGGTGTATTGCTATAATATAACTGAGAATTCACACCAGATTTGGTTTTAGTTATTTGGATAATATTTATGATATACTTCACTTCTCCATGCCCTTGTAATTTGGCAGATGGTGAAAAGATGGTCCAGGAAATCTGAGATGTTTGTAAACTCTGAAGTGATTGTAAACTTAATTATACATCCATCCAATCAAGGAATTAGCACAGAAACTTCTTGAGACACTGTCCCTTTGCTCATTAGAACAGAAGATGAAAAGTTTGCACATCTTGTTATTTCCTTCAGTCACCTGATCTTCAAGTGGTCATCTAAGGGTTTTGTAATTTAATAAGCCCAAGGATACCCCTAACTAAAGTCATCAAAAAAAGATGACTAGTTTTCATTTTTTAAAGAAAATGAAAGGAAATCATGCTTTACCACAGCATTATCACCAGTTCTGTGCTACCTCCAAATAGGAATTTAGGAGCGTAAGATTTATAGCGTCGGAAAAGAAAAAGAAAAAAAAAAACCTCTACCCCCCTAAAAACTAAGCAGTTGCTGCTACATTCATTTTAGAACTTTACCAAATGGAGATTGTGCTGGCTAAACAATACAGAGATTGAAAGAGTTAAAAGCAATAAGCAACCAGTATTACTGTCCACTTTGATTTCCAGCCTAAGAAGCCCATACACTTAACAAGTGGTCATTTGTACACTCAGACTGATACTGGAAACACAGATGTTTTCGCAGAAAGAGATGCCCATTTAATTTTATGGAAAATTTATCAGACTCCAACGATGGTTCATCGCTGGTTTTAAAGGTAAAAATGAAAAATATTAATTCCCCCAGTTAGGCATTTAATACACCAAGAGCTATTCTGCCTGGTACAGTTTTGCAATTTAATGATACCCCTAACTAAAGTCATCAAAAAAAGATGACTAGTTTTCATTTTTTAAAGAAAATGAAAGGAAATCATGCTTTACCACAGCATTATCACCAGTTCTGTGCTACCTCCAAATAGGAATTTAGGAGCGTAAGATTTATAGCGTCGGAAATTAACAATTTTCCTCCTCTTTACTTTGAATGGTGATAAAAAGCACAAAAACTAGTTTTCTGTGCCCGAATGAACACGGAAGTCTGTACAAAGTCTATATGACCACTCAATCAGTATTTTTCTATTTGTGATCATTTCTTCAAGAGCAAACTTGCCTCAACAGGAATTTTAATATGCAGCTTCACCCCAAGTTGGGGGACAAGATAAAACGACTTGGTGTGTTCTAGAGTTGTTGCTCTCAACTTACAAAGATAACATAATTCTTAACCTGAGTAATCTTCACAGCCCATCATCTACTGTGGATACATGCCAATATTAACTTGATTTGATGTCTATGTTGTCACTGAGGTTTGAGAAAATTTTTCTAATAGTGATAAAGCATTGAAAAAGTTATCTACCTCAGCTTAAGACATTATTGGTTCTTACCTTTCTTCGTTTGGACTGGAAGTCAGTAATATCCAGTTTATCTATGTCCGGAGGCTGAGGAAAAAACAAAGCATAAATATTAGAGGGCAATTTTTTTCTCCTGAGAGAGAGGGTTCCCTGCAACAAAAATGTGGGGGTTCATGGTCAACTTACACAACACAGCAGCAAAACAGATGCCATTCTTTTAGCATCCTGTTGAAGAAACAGCGCAATAAATTAAACCGGCCACAACGTAAGGAAGAATAATTTTATCTTTATGCTTTGATGGCACATTTACTAAGTTTTATAAACACATGAAGCAAAAACAGATTAAAAGAAGTGCTATTTACCAACAAAGGGCTTGACAGCTTCTCCATTGCCTCCAAGATGCGCCGTGCTGAGGTACTTAAGGTAGCGTGGGACCACACAGTTTCTTGTCCAGCTTTCGCTCTCTTTTGTGCCTGAAAAATTAGCATTTTAAGTGTTACAATGGTCAATTCTGAGCTAAAGAGGCATGTATTTTACGTCCCAAGGCTACACTGATGATACAATCAATATATTCTGATGACAGAGAAAAATGCAGTCACTGGGATTTTAAGCCATAAAGAAGAGAATACATTCGGAGTTTAATGAAGTTTACCTTGGGCCTCAGTGCATCTTGCACGTGCTTGTTGCACGAGCAATAAAAGAACTCCGTACTTGTAAAAGGTCAAGACGGATGATGCCAGGACTGCTAAGGCCTCCGAAGCAGTAATCAGGGAAACAGAACTCAAGAAAAGGCTTGTGGTACAGAAAGCATTTTCAGTAACAACACAGACCTCAGAGTTTCACGATGGTCTAAGTGTACCATCTTAAAATCAGTGTATACAATCATAACCAGGAACTAGTTTTACTTCTCTCTTGCTTCCTCCCTTCCCCCAAGATTAAAGTTGGCTGCAAATCTTTGTCTTAAAAGATAAAGATCTGATTTAAACTGTAACAGATCTAAACATTACACTGAAAAAGTAAACTGTTTATTTGCACCACCCAACTTCAAATATCAGTCAAAAACTTCCTTTGGTGTGACTTTTTTTCTTCCCAGGTTAAACCCCTCATATAACCACACTGTGCTTATCACACGATGTGAAGACAGGAAGCAGACCACGCAGCATGTAAAAACACAAGTGAGACTCACAGAACCACAGAATGGTTAAGGTTGGAAGTGACCTCTAGAGATCGCCTGGTCTACCCCCCCGCTCAAGCAGGGCCACCCCGAGCAGGTTGCCCAGGACCATGTCAAGTCAGCTCTTGAAGACCTCCAAAGAGGGAGACTCCACAGCCTCTCCGGGCAACCCGTGCCAGGGCTCCATCAGCCGCACAGTGCAAAAGCATTTCCTGATGCTCAGACAGAGCCTCACGTTTCAGTTTGTGCCTGTTGCCTCTTGACCTGGCACTGGGCACCGCTGAAAACACAATGGCTCTCTATGCTCTTTGCACCATCCATTCAGGTATTTATATACACCAATAAGATCCCCCCTGAACCTCCTCTCCTCCATGCTAAACAGGCCCAGCAGTCCCTGCCTCTCCTCAGAGGAGAGGTGCTCCCAGTCCCTTGATCTTCTTGGTGGCCCTTCGCTGGACTCTCTAGTACCTTGCTGTCATTCACAGCAAGCAGCAAGAAGCAAGCTACTCTCTCCTTTAAAAGCCTAGTATTTTGGTTCCTCTTTTTACCATAATGCAGTAATATTGTAAAAAACAAAAATAGCCGACCAAAGAGGGTTCCCAGCTTTGCACCACAAGGTTTCAAGGTTTCCCGTAAGTGAGGTACTTGTACTGCCCTTTTTCCGTTGCACAAATGGACTGTCAGAACAGAGCCAGCAAACCCGCGTTTTCATTTTCTTAAAATTCCTTTTGATTTATCGATAAAAGTCACTTTCATTTAAATATATTCCTACCAAACCTGATTTGACTTTCCTTTTCGATTCAGCTCTAGCTAATCAGAGTTGTCAGCAGTTTTTATTTGCTATTTCCAAGAACTCTTGGGGGCAAATAACTCTCTCCAAGAACTATATGAATCGTTCAAAACAGAAAGCATGTTACTGCTTATCTTGGGACTGCATTTAGTCCTGCATGCCTCTGTGTACCAGAAGAACAAAGGATCAGCAAAGTTGATTTTAGATATTTTCAAAGACTGCAGGTTTATACAACATATCCATAGCATGAATGTAGGCATGCTTGGAAAAGAAGATCCACAGATAAATATTAGCCAGGTTTGACTACTGTAGCTTTTGCTACCATAAACACAAGTTTTCAAAGTTATGCTGTCATTGGCTTTTTTGCATCAAGTTATTTTAACGTAATGTAGTCAGAGGCAGACAATGGCACTTGAATGGAATTTTTTGAAAGACCTAACAACAGAGGAAACCCCAACTACCAACAACTAGCCCAAACTGTCATTCTTGTTCTTTCTGACAAGTATTACCTGTGGTAAAAACTGTCATTAAAGAATTTAAACAGAAATCAATCTCAGACGTCTATTTTTGTAGACCAAGAGGGCAGAAGAGCAACTGTTACCACATATTCAGCTCCCTGCTCAAAGCTCCTTTGGCAGTGCTGCTTTTTTTATTTCCATCACTATTTCCCACTACACTACTTTTCTCATACCTGATAAGGTTCCGTCTTTGGCTGCCTTGATCTTACAGCTGCACCACCGGCATAGGCCGTCTTTCCGGGGTAAAATGGAGAAAACCCAAGCTGGTTTTGCTTAAAAACAGACGTGCTTCCACGTACCTACGGAAACACAGTATGAGAAGTGGATAGAAAAACAGGTACACATTCAAACTGATTAAAAGAAATACTGTGCAGTACTTACAGGACACAGTCCTCCAAAAACAAATAAACTGAATGCAGGTTTCTTAGAGCTAGCTGCAGAATGCTGCGAGAGGGAATGAGTTCTTTCAGCTTCTGTGGGCCAGAGCAGTGACGATGAAGTATTTTTTAAAACTGCAACATCTGCCAAAATGACGTATGCTAGATGTAAATGCCTCTCGTACGTACAGAACTTTAACAATAAAGATCACACTAATTCAAGTTCTTCAATACAGAAAAATAAGCATGACTTCAGCTTCTTTAAATAGATCAACTTCACGTACAGACTGAAAACCAAGTATCACCTACAAACTTGAAAACTGTTCACAGAGCTGCAAGTAGTTTTCAGCAATCTTACCAAGTTAATACTGTGCTTCCAATGCAGATATTTTTTTCCTTCAGGCTAAGATAAAAGAGGACCGCATAAACATCAGTGCATTTGTACGGACAAAGCTTTTTTCTGTGTTGGTAAAAGGCTGGAGGCCAGCACAGATCATAATCGCACAGGTTTTAAACCTGGAAGATTCCCCAAAGGCTGCTCTAAGAGTTAACGATCTTCTGCCCATGTATGTTTTACGAAGACACACCAGAAAGTTCTAGTGCACTCAGGTTATATTGCTAAAGCCCAGCAACTCTACTCTCAGCTGTACAAAAGTTCTCTGGAAAACCTGCTGAGCACACGTCAGTCCCTGTCTATATGGGGGACTAGAAAAAGCTGCAAACCTGCTGTTCGCCCTTTCAGCGAGAAGACCTACGTACCAACCTACATCGACACGATGCTTATTTTTTATTTTAAAATGGTGTGCTTTCCTCAATGAATTTGGCAAAAGACATGAAAGTATTGACAGCTGAAGCCTTCTACCAAGAAAGGTCAAAAAACAGCCTATAGCTTATGTCAGAGTAGTTTCTTTATCTTCTCTTGCTGAAACACAGGAAAACATCTCGTGTTCCTATTTGTCACCTGCACTTATTCACATTTAACCAGCTGTCTGTTAGATATTCTGAGTCACTCTTCCTTCTAGACAATCAGCCTAGTTGTCAAGCTACGGCAAGTCAGCCTGATTTCCTACCGTCCCAGTTCAAAATTTACATATAACCTAGCTGAACGTGTATATTTCAGCATTGACTCTTTCTAACATCAGGGTATCATAAACGTATTCCAAAGCACGCTTCTATTAAAAAGGTGATAGGATTATATACTTCTAAAACACTAAAAATTCAATTTAATTCTCGCATCCAAAGTTGACATTCACCTATTTTATTTACTAAGGTGATGTGGAATATTAAAGAACGCAAGGTACTTCACATTAAAAAAAAAGTCAATTAAACAGAGAACACAAAAATCACCTTCATCAGATGCTCTAGAGGAGGAATCACTGGTTGTTGAGATGTTATCATCGTCTTGTTGAGAGGTAGAATCTTCTATTTCTTTTATCAAGGACAGCCTAGGACTGCCAATGCCAAATACAGAAGATGTCGAGGGCTGACAAGGTGGGACAGGAGAATCCAGCGTGGTATAATTCAGACGGCTCCGATGAAGAGAGGGCCTTGTTAACACAACTGGGAAGTTCAGTGCTGATCTACTTGTGGATGGTTCTAGACAAGAACAGGGAGATAATTAGCTTTGCTATAGACAAGCTCACAGAAGCCAAAACCTGTTTCCTATCGACAGCCATGCTATTGCCAAGTTCTAAGCGCAAAAAGAGAGAAGCCAAATTTAACTTCTTCCTCACCCAGATACGGTTGCATCTAACTGTCTGGCTACAACAACAACACTGCTTGCGATACACAGTATTAATGTTGCATCCAGAAGTAGTTAACTATGAGGATTTACAACACCACATTCTGACCCCGTGCTCAAATGCTCTAACGCTGACTTGGCCGTTCACTAAATCAAACATATATACTCCTTCTCCCATGTACAGCTTGCAATAAGCTTTACAAAATTTGAGATTACACGGTAAATTACAGATAACACTGCAGCTTCCATAATATTGGAACAAAGGTTACATTAATCTGAATACACAACATGAAAATGAACGTTTGCAGTACTTTTTTCCCAAGTTCTTCCATATCAGCTCACGTTAGAGGCAAAACATCATCTCCTACCCATTAACTATTGGGATTTTGACCCAAGGGACAAGGATGTTGACCCAAGTAACCAGATGAGCATTTTTCCCTCTTGAAGCAAAGGGTCTGCAAACAATGCCAGTGGCCTGGAATAGGTGGCCTTGAAGTCTATCTTGCTAAATGAATGGAACTATTCATGGGTATTTTGCCTGATGAAAGCCTACTGTCTCTCCCAGGAATCTGGGCAATTCAAATGACTTTGAGCCACTATCCTCTTGATACTTGAACTGAAGCTTAAACTAGTTAGTTCAATCTTCATAACCACTGCAGTACCACTAATTAGCTCTCCAAACCATGAGCAGATTTTTAGGACAGCACCGTTTGAGATACAGAAAGTTCTTCAGGCGGAAGGCCACCCAATATAGGCTCCAGCACACTGATACCTCAGAACTGAAGAAACACATTGGTTTCAAAATGTAGTAATAATTAAAAAAAATAATCTTATTCTTAAGCATAGTAAGCAACACCCACGGACAGCAACATAAGCTGCAAAAGGTTCCAGGGTGTCCACCTGCTCCTGATCTCCTGGAGTTAGCAAGCTTGCAGTGCAGCTGTTCTTAATGAAAGCTCCTTTCACGCAGTTACATAGGAAAGCCAACATGTGTTCCTCAGTCACGAAGACCTTCTCTATTCTTTTCTCCAAACTCATTCCCAAGCTACAGCTACACAGAAAGCCATCAATCTCCTTGTTTACAATTAGATGAGATTGGAGGCAAAGATATTTCCTCCTTATTTTTTGATTCTGCCAACAACAGAAGCAACTGACTTTCCACATTATCTATGGTTACCTACGCACGCTCAGACAAAACTTCTTCACTTATTAAAAGCTGACTTCCCCAAAACAGCTAATTTAAGAGAAACTCAAATAAGAATAGATGCAAATTTATACAACAGGACTACAGGAACAGTGAGAGGCACTGGATATAAGACAAATTAATCTTTCATGAGGTAAAGGAGTTGCAAACCTCGTTGCCAACGGTCCAAATACCTTTTCAAAGACACCCCCTCCCCCCGCGTAGACCTTAAAGTTATTGAATATTTTAAGGATAATAATCTCATAAACCACATCCGTGCACAAGTTCCCCAGTTCACCATCAAGTTAACGAGGAACTTTACTAAATTGATCAAAGCCCAAAACAAAAACAAAACAAAACAAAACAAACAAAGTCGGGACACGAGACGGAATTTTCCTCTGCCATTCTAGCATCTAGTCTTTTGTTTCGAAGACTGCAAAACAAATTAATTTTTTTAATTGCCTTAGGCAATTAGACAGATTTTCATTCCATATCTTTTAAAAGATGGAAAATGCAACCCAGCACACTTGCAAATGACTTATTTTCAGCATTTAGCACCTGGCTAATAGAGTACCTAAAGTTAACTGATGCCTTCCAAGAGCATAAGATGTATGCTTCGTAACTGTGTATACAGTTTAAAGCTAAGACGGTTTCACAAACAGTTGTTTTGACTTTTTTTGGGTTTTTTTCATTCTGTCAAAACCCTCATTCCAATTTCCTTTTGAAATTCAGATTCAAAACTAGAAATCTGTGAATAAATACAGATGGCCAGAATTCCAAATGATTTTTCACATACCTCGTCTACTAATTCCTGCTGGTTCAGGCGTGAATCTCTCATCGATTATGGTATCTTCATCTGAATAATCGTGGTGATAGTTTACCGGAGTCTCCTCCTGGTTTGCAGATTCATTTCTGTCTACACACTCCTCCTCACGCTTATTGAAATACTTCTGCAGCCAGGCCGGTACAATATTTTTCACAGTTTCTGTCATTCTGCTAATTAATCCCTGCTTGAAAGAAAAAACACTTGTTTAATTACAGAAACGCAGTCAACAGCATATGCTGGGATACCACCTTCCACGGACCTTGAAGACAGATATTATACAGCAAATATTCAGAAGACGACGACGAGGTTGATCCCTGGCATAGGATCGCTACACTTCTGGTAAACCTAAAATTCACCTAAGATTGATTTACAACTACCTATCACTTTCTGCACTTCCAAGTGACCTTGGCAAGGTTCAAAGTTTTGAAACCTCTGCCAAAATTCACCAGCAGGTCGTCAATCTGCAAGGCTATCAGGAAACTCTACGCCTGAACAGCTCCTGACCTACAGACTTGTTCCAGGACTCTTCCTCTTCGCACCCTCCCGTGAAAACCAACTAAACCAGAAGTTCAGCAATTATCTACTGCGACAGTCAGGACCATACTACCCATTAAAATCAGTGAATCTAAATATTTTCAATTTTAGTAATGCTGAATTGCAGTGACTATACGCACAAAAAACAGTTCTGCTCTCAACAGTCAGGCTAACCCAGAAGATGTCCTGCAAGAAACACAGCTATAGCTATAGCACCAGCACCTCCTCTTGCAAGAGCCTTCTAAAGCTGTTGCTGTATTTTGTAGAAGACTGACTCTGCGGCATACATCGGGTACGATCGGAGAATTCCCACCTGACCAAAAGCCCCAGGAACTACGGTTAAATAAAAGATAAATTAATATAAATGAATATAATTAATAATAAAAATTAATAATAAAAATTAATATCCAGAAAGCTGACAATCATGAGCTAGGCATCCTGCTAATCATCCCTCCTGCAGGCAGGGGGAAAAAAAAAAGGTAAATTAGATCCAGGACTAGTTCCCAGGAACTTTGAAGCTGCTAACTATACTGCCTACAGTGCCCAGGCACCTTCAGAGCTTAATGGTAAGAGACAGAGGGTTTGGTGGGCTGTAATTATGATCACAAGCACACAAAACACATCTATTTAAGTATTTCTAAGAATCGACTTATCGACTAAAGTTGTAGGGGGAAGGATGAGAAAAACAGCGGGGTAGGGATCAGAACCAGAGGTATAACCTCACAAAATCGCATCGGTCGCTTTCGTGCCTCCCCAACTGCATCACTGAGAGACAATTAACATTAAGCCACAGAACCTTCTGCAGAGTGGACATGATATTGAAAATAAACTGAAATTAATTGACAAATGCTCTAAGCAAGCTATCTGCTCAAAGCTCGTCCTTTTACGTTATGAACATTTGCACGATTCGTCTGGTTACAAAGCTAACTGCTATAATAAATGCACACATGTAACACCTATCAGTTTGTCTATTTATCAAATCATTAAAACTCTTCCCCGATAAGTTACTGTTAATTTGATCTGCGCTGGATGTGCAGCAGCCATTCTCTGTGCAGAATCCCCCAGATATCCCCGCGCACGTGTTTGCTCTGGCACACTCTTTAAATAAACCTACTGGAAAACACGCAGAGATAACAGACAATGGAAAAGTTAGAAAACCATCTCCACTGATTATTTTCAATCCACGTGTAAGGTTTATCAGTTAGCTACACAGTGTCGGCACACGCAAGCTATGGCACTTTCAACATTAATGCACTGTTCAAGCCAGAGGTTTCAACGGTTGCTCTGTAAGCGTGGGGAATGTTTGCATTGCCCTTCCAGGCCAGCTTTAGATGGACAAGATTGATTGTCAATATGTGGTATAAGGGACTTGGCATTTCTGCAAGTGATAAAAACCTAAATGAGCAGCTATCCATGCGTAGCGCTCCCTTGGTTTTGCATATGATAATCAATCCCCTCAGCTACGTTGCTCATTTAATAGCGGAGAGGTTTTGGCTGAACAAACATGTGCAGAGGGCATCTCCAGAGCATCTCTCTGGGCGTCCTGACATTTCTTAGCAAAGAGCTGCTGGGAGGGATCTCGGCGCGTCCCCCCTCCAGCACGGGGATTTTCACACCCCGAATTGACGGACCGCTTTCACCATCAACCTGCTGTACCCTACAGCACAAACGAGAAGCAAAGCCTGGCAGGTAACGTTCAGAGAATTGATGATGGGCTGAGGAGGGGTGCAGGGAGCGGGGAAAGCCCTGGGGGTGGCACTGGGGGTCCTGAGGGCAGCGGGCTGGGGGTGAAGGGGAGGGGGAGGAGGGGGGTAATGGGCTGGGTAGAGGGGTAAGGGGGTAAGTAAGGGGCTGAGGGGGTAACTGAGGGGGTTAGGAAGGGGCTGAGGGGGTAACTGAGGGGGTTAGGAAGGGGCTGAGGGGGTAACTAAGGGGGTAACTAAGCCGTTGAGGGGGTAACTAAGGGGGTAACTAAGCGGTCGAGGGGGTAACTAAGGGGGTAAGGAGGTGGGTAGGGGGTAACTAAGGGGATAAAGGGGCGGGTAAGGTAAGGGGGTAAGTAAGGGGGTAACTGGTGGGCTGAGGGGGAAGGGCCCGCTGTGGGGGGGCCGCTCCTCACCCGCTTGCTCCTGGCACAGGGGGGCTTCGCGGCGCCCAAACGGTGGCGCCGCCTCTTCACCTTGCCGCCGGCCGCTCCTCCTCCTCCTCCTCCTCCTCCTCCTCCTCCTCCTGCTCCTCCTCCTCCTGATCGGGCTCCTGGGCTGCCGCCCGGCGCCCCGCCGCCACCGGCCCTGCCACCGCCGGCCATGCCGCTGCCGGTCGCGCCGCTACCGGTCGCGCCGCCCGAGGCCATACCGCCCCCCCCCCGCGTTCGGTGCCGTCACGGGGCCCCCCCGCCCCCCGCCGCCACGCGCCGCGGGGCCTGCCCTGCCCCTCGTGGGAATAAAAATGTTGTTTTTGCAGAGTTACGTTGTTTAAAGGTAAGGAATGGGGTATCGAGGTGTGCTTGCAGCGATAAGAACGCTTAGCAGGCGACCTTGTAAAATGCAGACAACCAGACTCCGTAGAACAATTCGGGGAAAATCACGGTGTTGAGTCAAGTCAGGTAAGTGAAGAACCATTACCGCTTCAACCAGTAAAAAAGTCGAAAGAAATTCGAAATTTAACAGGCCGGCAACTGAAGGCCATGCATTGTCTGGGAAGCATCAGACAGATTGTGAGCCTGGATCACCCCCTCAGTGGGGAAACAGGGGAGGGTCCCGTCATCAAAAAGTATATAAACTGGGTTTTGGAACCAGCAGGGGCGCTCCTGCTCGTGGGACGCCCGCCACTGCGATCGCGAATAAATTCCTGCTTCGCTGAGCTCCTCGCCTGAGCCCAAGTTATTGGCTACGGAGTGTTTCTCACAATTTGGGGGCTCGTCCGGGAGCCAGTCGCCTACTGGGGAGCCCCACCGCCGCAGCAGCAGGAAGGCATGCCCCGCTGATTTCAGCGGTCCTGTGCATCGACGGCGGCGGTTCTGCGGAGAGCTGACAGAGGGCCCGAGACTGATGAAAGAGGCAGGATCCGTGAAGGAGTGGGGAAGGGAAGAAGGCAGGCACTCCGGCTTTGAGAATTGATCCGGTAACTCTGTGCACAGACCAAGGTAAGAAATAGGAAGTATTGCCTTGGGGGTCGGGTGAGACTCTGTGTGCCGTGTGATTGAGACGTACTTTTGTACGGAGCGAGTGTGGAGTCCTGATCCGCGGTTCCGCAGCTCCGCGAGGGGCGCGGCCGGAGACGGACGAAGCGTGAGATAAGGGAGAGAAAGGAAGAGTCTCGGGAAATGTGGTGTATGGTAAGCCCTTGCACGGGGAAGTGCTTGGCAATACACCAGGGAAATTTGGTGTGCGGTAGTCCTCGCACGGACGGGACGCCCGCCACTGCGATCGCGAATAAATTCCTGCTTCGCCGAGCTCCTCGCCTGAGCCCAAGTTATTGGCTACGGAGTGTTTCTCACACCCTCCCCCTCCCTCCCTCGCGCGCCCCCTCCCCTCACGGGAACGCGCGCCCCCCCCTCCCGCTGCCGCTCCCGTTCCTCGCCCCGCCCCGGTCCCGTCCCGGTCCCGCCGCCCTCCCGCTCCCGCCCTCAGGACCCGGCCGCCATAATGAACCCCGGCCCGGCCACCGTAAGCACGGGGCTAGGAGTCACCTCCAGAGCCTCCCCGCGCCGTGGCGCCGACCGCTGGTGTGCCGCAGCACCGCGCCGGGCGTGGGACGGCGCCCCGAGCCCACAGTGCTCGTCAGAAAAGCCCCGCACCGACAACCGATACCCCCGCACCGACAACCAACAGCCCCCACGCCGACAACCAACGCACAAGCAGTGTTTTAGGCCGGATTCGTGGCCCCGTTGGTCCGGGAGGCAGTCGTCACGCTAAATTCTACCCCACGGCAGGGGAACGATGGGCATCGTGACAGATCGCCGCCCCAGAAAATAAACACATAAATAAAGAATAAAAACGATAACGGGACATGAATCGTGCCCTTAATAACAGACATTGGGCAGTGAAATCACCGACTTCTGCAACAATACGTGCTCAGGGAACTGACTAAAACCCCTCCTGCATCGGCCATGTAATAGCTAGGCAAACATCACATAATACTTCCCTCCCTCATGTACACCAAACCTATTAAGGCAACCATAGTAGTGTGATAACGTGATTTTTCTCCTCCAGATCAGCGTCAAAGGCAGCTACGCTAGGTTTGCTCATAAGTTCAAACGCTGCTTTATTTATTTATTTGAATTCCATTTTTCTTATTTAGAAGGATTTCCATAGGGTGACAGGCCTTTAATGACACTCACGACTCAGAAACATTTGCCGATGCAGTCAAACGGTGTCTATTAACGCGAGGCACTGAAGTTAATTGGTATTAAAAATGAGCCAAAACGAAAGGCAAGTATCTGCGTGTCCAGCAGAATGACAGCGATCATCACCATTTGATCAATCTTCCCCCCACTCTCTGTTGCAGCTAGGTACAACGAAAAGAGTTTATGAAATCATTACGGGACATTCTTGTAGAAAACTTCCTCAAGCTTGGAAGAAAAAAAAACATTTCAGCTAAGTAAAACAGAAAATAACTGGAAGAAGTGAAGTATGGCGGTGTTGGAAAAGTTGCTTCAAAGACTTGTTTAATTAAAAAGAAGGAAGAAAGCAAGTTCCTACTGCAATCCCATCTTTGTCAAACTGATGGCGGGCACCAGTACGATGTGTTCAGCTAACACAGGCTGGAAGTTGTAACTGCAGCTGTGAAGTTTACCCAGTAAAAAGACTCCGCAAAGCATTCTAGCAGTTCCGATGCAATCACTGCTTCCTGAATTTGTGACTCACGGTTAACACGGCAGTACAGGAAGAAGTCTGGCATTCACTGCGCTCTTACGGTAAAGAATCTGCCCTGCGCACACCATCCCAAGCCAGGTATGCGCTCCTAACAGGAAAGGACGATAGGCTGATAAGTCTCAGCAGAGGGAAAAAGACATCAGAGAACTACTTTATAACAGCAGCACGCGGGCTGCAACCAACGTTCTCTTCCTCTCATCATTTTCATTTCTGTGGACTCCAAGAGAATACACTCCCAACATTTTTCAGCTCTGGAGAACAAACAGCCCAACCAATCTCATTCACTGAACTACAAAACTGGTATTTTCGCTATCTAGTCCAGAAAAGGAGGCGCACGTCTCTAACGTACAGTGTAGAGACCTTGTTAATAGGCAAAGTCTGCATAAAATAGGTGGCCACAGCCTGATTTTCTGACGTTCAGGGCCTTGGGTCACACACCACCACAGTATCAGACTTAATGAAGTCACCAATCTATGTGGGCCTCTCGTTACACAGGTCACATGTTATGGACCAACCTCTCAAAGGCCAAAAACCAGCACTGATACTGCCGGGCCAATACATATCTGTAGCATCCCATTTCTGGGTGACAACACAATGAATGTTTCCACAAAGTACTCGATGCAACCTAACTGCTGTGTTTGGTGATGCAAAGCAAGCCGTGTCAAAGCAGCGTAGCACCCAGGCACATTCCTGGAAGATGTTTTGCTGCTCACATTGAAGAAAATAGATAAAAAAATCCTGTGCAGTTTGCACTTCTGAGCTCAAGTACCACAGCTATGCACTGCAATTGAAGTGGCATCAAACCTTGTAAGGTTTTGAAGCTTCAGCACTGCCATCCAAATTCAAGGAGGCTGCATCTATTATCTTGAATTTGCCCCAGCTCAGTCCCCTGAAACAATTCCATAGACACGTACAAGCAACCCTTTTCCCACCCAGATTCTTTGCTTCATCTATTGCACCTCTACCTTGTGTCATATTCTTATTAATCTGCCCCTCAAAAGACTCCCTGGCTCACACAAAGAAGCAACCCAACAAATCCCTGTTCCCAGCCACGTTGCTTTCATGCTTTGGGAAGAGTTAACTGCAACAGCTCTAACTGTGATGCCACCTCACCCCCTCCACCTATGTGAGGTTCTTTGCCTTCTGTCTCCTCCTACGTCTACACCTGCACTAGAACCAGGAAGAATGTGCTTCCTACAATACTCCAAGAGCCTCTTCTGTTTCAGGATGTCATCATTTCAATTCAGGACTGAAAGTATTCCTAGCAAAAACCCAACAGCTAATAGCTAACAGAAGCAGTTGCTGGTGATCAGCTACAAGTAACCTGGAAGTACTGAGGAGTCACAAAAGAGAATTTGCATTACATTTAAGAACAGCATGCAGCTTAGGACCACTGCTTTCACTGACTACACTAAGCCATAAAAAAGAATTGGATTCTTACCTGCCATCACAGCAATTATGGTTTATGTTGCCCCCAAAACACACACGGCAGTACCAGAACTGTGTCAACTAGCTTTAACAGCTTCCCCAGCTATTAAGTACAGTAATTTCTGCTTCCTTTTTTTTCTTGGAGGAATATTCTTTTGTTTCCAGCCTCACTTACTTATTATACACACTGTTAATTAGCAACTATTTCTCCATACTCATAGGGTTATGGAGTCCCTATGACTGGAAAAGACTCTGTACCCTTCAAGATAAGAACAGCATAAAGGCAGCAACTCGCAAGACTGCTCTAGCTTAAAGCAAAGCTTTCCTCATGGCTCTCATCTCCTTTGACTTGAGTACTGTCATCCTTCTACCAGAGCTTTAAAAACTTCATTACCACGAATGAAGGAAGACCAGAGCAATCAGAGAGGGTAGCAGAGGGTATAACTTAAGGAGCTGTTACTAGGATTTTTTTGTTGTTCCTGGTGGACTATTTTTCTCCTTGCCAGCAAGGAGGGAAAACCAGCAAGTTGTTTTCTCCAAGATTTTTTTTTTTTAGGTTTAAGAACACGGATTATGTTGTAGCAATTTCTTCGCTGTAAAGCGTCAGCTGAGAAGTCTAACAGTAAGAAGGGCAAGGGAAAACTGAATGCTGATGCAGAGAGTGCCAGCAGACATCATCCTCATTCCACGGGATGTTTGTAGCTATGGCAGTTGAAGTCTACACTTCCATATGCTTAACATACCCTATTTATAAGCCAATTTTAGCTGACCTAGCATGTATCAGTAGTACAGTTAGAGCCAGCAGCCTGCAGGAAAAAGTGGGCACAGGTGTTTCCATAGCAAGGCCTGTGAGTGTCTCCCGTACATACTTCCAGTCTAAGCAAGCACATGAAAGGCTTGGCTTGTCGCTTACCTAAGGAACCAGGAAAACAAGGGGAAGCTAGATTTTGCTTGTGTCCTAATGCCCATATAAAAATAAAGACAGATGAAATACCCTTACTACCTTGTTAAATTCCATAAGCCGGAAGAGAACGTGCTGCACACAGGTACAAGTAAAATCCCTTGCTGGCAGGTTTGCAGAAACAAATCTTTTATTTACACAGGCAAGTCTATCTTTAGACCCCATTTACCTCTTTACATTTCTCGAATATTTACATGACTTCATGATGCTCCAAGAAGGGAGTGATGAACAAAAAGATTACAGAAACTGTCAAAAGCATAGCAAAAAAAACCCAACCTATCATTGTGCTTTAAAACTTATGAGCTAGAATAATGTAGAAGAAATGTAGTTTTAGCACTTTGGCCATAACATAACGGTCATGCTCTAGAAGACACTTAAATAGCAGAGGGGATTTCAGAAGTGACCGTATCCAGAGGTTGCCAGTGACAATTCATGAGTGAATCGTAGAGTTCTTCGCTTGTCTCCGTGAATTGTCTGTTCATTTCATCAACATCCAAGTAGAGCTGTGGATCTGAAAATAAAAGCCTGGTAAGTCCAAGTATCAAATCTGAGGCATGCGCACAAAAAAACTTCACGTGAAATGGCTAATAAAATGTATTTTAAGCTAAGTGTAATAAGCTATTAGATCTACTAATTTTAGTGAGGTATTTAGTCCTCTAAAATTTTGAGCCTCACAACTCCAACTTTTGGGAATTTGTATATTAGAAGGCTGGGACTAGAACTGTCTTTCAAGATAAAGACAAAGACAATGTTTAAGATAGTAAAGATAACGTTTACGGATAATCAGCCATGAAACCCTCCCAAGAGTCATTTAATTCACTTCTACGGCAATACACGTTACATAGGATAGTTTCTAAACACTAACACAAAATGCCTCCACGTGAGGAACTTTGCAAACCTTCCAGGACACAAATATGTTTTGTACCGTATTTGTAAGTGCAAGCTGAATCCTCCTTTTGGAATCTGCAACATAAGCTTTTACCTCAGGGTGGAGAACAAAGCTTTTGCATATTACTGAGTTTCTAATATAAAATCTGTTTAGCGGAACCAATACAAAGAACAAAATTCTGTCTTAGACCATTTTCAAATGGGAATGAAGGCACAGGTACAAGAAACCTGCTGCGAAGCATTGACAGTGTCCCGTTTTACTTGATGCGGTCAGTGTATGCTGTATCAGCTTTAAAACCCCAGCTGATTGCAGATCAACCCCGCAGAGGTTTGACCTCAGCTGAATTTTCAAGATGTTCTTCATCCAGTAGAGGTTGGCTTGTATTGTTAAAAGGCACAAGGATGGCTAAACTCAAGTGACAATGATAGAACCCTTATTACCGTCAGTAATTAGGTCATCACCGATTGCAGTCATAACTGAAGATTCCTGAAAGACAGAAAAGGCTAAGTTTAATCATAACTCATTTCAGAAAGCATCACAGATTCAAAGTGCTGCAGTCTCAACCCATTCCTTCTTCCTACAACTACAAGGATAGATGGCATTTTATCTACTTATTTTTAGAAGAAAGCCAATATTACAGTACAGGTTGGAAGGGACTTCCGGAGGTCACAACTAATACATTGACCACGATAAGACCACTTAAAACAACTGTTTAATTTGCTTTAAGCAAAGCAAATCAGAAGAACAGGAACAGAAGAAGCGTACGCAATTATGCTGTCAAAACCATTCTTTGGTATGCGTGAACAAATAATGGTGTATAAATCACTAATTCTATGGATTTACTATTTAAGCACTTAAATACAAACACCTCTGAATGGAATCTGCTCTTTTAACTTCACACTAAGCAGAAAGCATGTTTTCAACTTCGGATTCTTTTTGCTGATTCACACAAATCTGTACAACGTATTATCTGTGAAATATTTTCTTTACAGCAAGCATGCACTATCTTTACCTCAAAAACAGCTGGAGCCATTAAAGAATCTCCTAAAGAGCAGTCTCCAACAGCTTGCATGCTGTCATAGGGAGCATAGGAGCTGTAGTTGTAGTCAGCGTAAGCATCGTAACTCCTCTGCGAGTGGTAGTTCTGGTAATCTTGGCAATAATCATTATATTTGTATGACTGGTACCGCTGCAATTCTGCTTTCAGTCTGAAACATGAGAAGTTGCATACAGTCAGAGAACAAGAGACTGTAAACCCAGTTCTGAACTTAAACAATTTGTCAGCTTACATACTTCAAAGCTTAAAAGGAAGCTTTCCTAAACAGTCACCTAAGTGACAGCTTAAGTCACAGCTCAAAACCTCATTTCTATAGAAGCAAGCATCCTCACCTTTGCCAATACCAGAAGGAATTGTTCTCATGGATTAACTCCAGAGCCTTGACATGGTTACCTGTACACATCAAGTATTTTTAGCGTTGGCATAAGCAAGCTGCTGCTAAGTCTCTGTGCTTTGCTAAAGATTGATTTAAGACCAGAGACATTTATCAAGCACAGCTGCTTTAAAGATGCAGTCTTAACCCTTCTATCTTTTGTTTGGTTAATTACTAGATCTTATTTCCAGAAAGAAGTGAATGGAGTCAGATTATCCATTTCAAAGAAGCATCTGACACTGCCTGTCAGTTTGCCATGTCTACCTCCACCTGCTCTGTTTTTTTGTTTGTTTAAAGTCCATTAAACATTCAACAGCTGCCAACTATACCGCTCAGGTGAAGTCAGTCTTGCTTAACAACACAATCGCGATTCTCCAGCATGACGCCTTATTATTAGTGGGAGAATTACAAAATACGCTGGTTCTTAAGAAGAAAGGGCCAGCTGATTAGCTTTCACTACTTTCCCTTTCAAGATTTTCTCAGGGGCAGCTTCAGACTAATGACAAGAACCAAGACAAGTGCTATCTGTACTAAAACTGAGGTACACTGCATAAAGAACATTCAGATAACCCAGCTGCATATTCAAAAAAATCCGCTGTTTAGACTTGTCTTCACTGATTCTGTACAGGCAGACCTCCTGTGTCTGCAGTGCCCAGTTTCTCTCACTTGAATTGGGGATGCAGAGAAGTGAGTTCTATGCTTTTGGGGAAGAATACAAGCTGAAGGCATTCTGAAATAGCTTCCAAACTCAGCAAACATGAGGGACAAACTACTCCAATGGCTGGGTATTTCAATGCTAAGAGAGCACGGTACTCAGCCATTCAGAAACGTATTACTGATGTGTATTTTAATACCTACATTTGTTTCAATACTGCAAAGCTACACAAGTTCTAATAAAGAGGTAATCCATTGTCTTGTTACTGTAGTAAACAAACAGAAGATACATCATCTTAGGTCTTCTGCTTCCAACTGCACTCTTCCTACATACAGTTGTGTAGGGAAGGAAAATCTGAAAATACTGTTGACGTTCTTCTGGATAGCCGAAGCAAGAAAACATGTTTGTGGCTTATTCTTGTTTTCAAAATAAAACAATATTAATTTAATCAAAAAATTTTGGCAAAGAAGTTTGGACAGTGCTCTCTTGGAGAAGAGCATTTCCATTCTAAAGCAGAAGGAGGCAACATTTGCAGAATTATGCTAGGTAAACAGAAACAGAAGTGTCATTTTTTACTATTTAACAGAACACACAAGCTAACCTCATGAACATACTGAAATTGTTTATATGAAGTCCTGTTTTGTCAGTATCCTGAATCAAAGTTCATCAAATTTGGTATCAATTCTTTAACCGTTCAGAGACCTGAATTGCCTTAAATAAGTGATAGAACTGAGCCGGTAGAGTAAGAAACCCTCTCAGGAAGTGCTAAGCTTTAAACTCCCCATTGCCCTAAGCTCATGAAAAGCAAAGAATAGCATTCTAAACCTGTTCTAGTAATAACGCCTTTGGCTTTCCCCCTGCGTTCCCATTTTTCCCCCCCACTTCTTTCCTGTCAACCCACTATAAAACTAGTTATGTGCTTCTCTCAAACTAGAGGGAAAGCTCTAAGAACAAGAACTCCCTAGCATATAAAACCACTTGTTGTCCCTTCTACCTTATGCAGGCCCAAACCTGAAAATATTTACCAATGCATTCAGCTTTGCTACTGTTGAGAAACAAGGCTGGTTACAATGGCAGCTAAGCCCAAGTTGCGCTGTCTGGCTAGACTTAACAGTTGGATTCCCCCAGCCATCCTGAAGCAGGTTGATGAATCCAGGGAGTCAAAACATAGGACTTCTGCATTTCTGGTTTTGTAGACTGCATCCTGTGTGCAGCCACTACAGCAAGGGCCACAGACTTTCCAAAGGCAGAGCTACAAGAATCTGATTATTTAGAATAACTGTATCAATGCACAACTCCTTGGTTACCTTTTAGAAATTCCTATGCTCAGCCGGATTCCTTTTCCCCCCAGACCTGGTGCGTTCTGGCAGTCTTGCAGTGCCCTCATCTGATCACCTTGCTCACCAAATCTGACATAGGCATACCCTCTACTATTTTCAAAAGGGAGAAAACCAATTCTAGTATGCATAACAGTTACAAAGCTAACGAATTCAGTTTCTGTCTTCTACAAAAAACAGAAGATAGCAGCTACTATAGCTTCTATTACTTAAGCAACCTCTCTGGCATGTGCACGTGCACAGAAAAGGCTTTCACCAAATTAAAACACTTGGGCCAGAAGCAAAAAGCTTATTCCTTGGTAGCATTAAGATGCAACTCACTGAGAGCCAGCAAAACAATACATTTTAAGTGCTCTCTGCGTAAGTAATCAGATTCAATATTTCTGCATATACAGCAGTTAATCAGTTAGCACTAACCCACTCCTTTTGGAGCCACAAACTTTATTGGTCACAAACACCAAGAGCTGGCTGTAATTATCTGAACCAGTATTAACCGGTACCTCTGAACTCTTCAAACAAAAATATCTTTCAGGTGCTCTTAGAAGAACAACATCAATTGCCTGCAACAATTTGATGGCTTTGCTAAACGGAGCACTGAAAAGCACAGTGGTACAGTTTCTTTTGTAGCCTGTTCAGAAATTATAGCCCCGTGCCTACAGCTTCAAATCAGGCCAAGCTTACCAGCCCAACTCTTACAGCTTAAGTTCACTGCACTTGAATGCCTTCAAGACGTGCTTTTAGGAGCCATGGAGAAGAACCCTCTGGTAAGACCACCATTATAAAGTACTGAGTGTTGTTTTACACTTAAAATAGAACTATCTGTTACAGTCATTCATCAGCTTTCCCTAGGCTGCTGCTCTCTCACTACTGAATGTGATCCTGCTCTCAGTTTCCCACTAACTTTTTCCCCCAGCGGTTATGGCCTCTTTTCATCTATGACACTTTTAAGGGACTACACCGTGTTGAAAAATGCTGGTTAACATTTCCTTTTACACAAGGTGCCTCATCGAATTTTCCTGACTAAACCAAACCCCAGAACCTTAACTAGAAGAGGAAGCACACAAACACACATGCCTCCCTGGCCACCATATCTCCCCAAAACATATCTGTTCAGTAACAGACCAACTGTAAGAATACTGCGATTAAAATCAGTATAGCTCTATACACTGCTTTTGTTCGGGATTACTAGCTAATGTCCTTCCCCTTACCCCTTCTGGAATTAATACTGAATTCTGTACTCCAAAACGCGGTTCTTAAGTCATACAAATGACATTTAACAATCAGAATTTTTCCACACAGTGATCCTCAATAAAAACTTCAATCCTCTACTGCAGTCTTTCAACAAATTAAAGGAATACAAAACTGGCTAATAACTGTTCAGTGATTTTTGGACCTTTGTAGCACTAGAGTAACAGCAGTACACTCTGCAGCATAGTTGCAAGTATGTGGGAATAATCTCTTTTTTTCTCTGAAAGGTGTGAGGCCTCTATTTCACCCTACTAAAGATTTTACCACCAACTGTACTGCTAGCATTGAGACACTGCAACTTCTGTGCTTGAATGAGATGCAGGACAGGTTCCTTAAGGTGTCGCAATTTTTCGTCTAAACCTAGTGTTGAGATGCTGTGTCTTTGACTCTTCAGTGTCAGCTTTCTTTCCAAACACTAACGGAGCAGCAGTAGTGACAGAATCCTGCTTCTCTTCTGTCCTTCCCAAAATAAACTGTGAGGCAGCTGCAGACTCTGCACCTGAACACTCTGAGTGAACACCGAATGTAAATGATGGCAAGGCAGCATTTTGTGGACGCAGTCGCAGTACCAAAACCTGCAGAAATAAGTGAATGTCAAGTCCGTAACCCACGGTGTATCTGCAGTACCTGAAGGTTTGAACTACATTCTAGTCCTGATCTTTCCAGTCAAAACTGTTTAACAAACAACCCACCAAACAGTAAAACAAACAAGAAAACCCCATGCTTCCTCTCTACATAAAACTTTTCACAACTGTGTTTTCTGCCCACCACCTGGCTTTAAAAAGTATACGAACTTCTTTGAAAGATCATGTTTTTAGTCTGAACTCCAAATGAACAACGTGTAGGGCATGTAAAGAACAAGCACGTCATTAATGAAAGCTTTTCTCTAAAAAGGATAAACTTATTCTTGGGGAAAAGTGTGGAAACAGAAGTTATCTAGGCAATATTCCTACAGGAAAAACGAATAATTTTGCCACACCTCAAAGGAAAAAATAATTGTGCTTAACAGGTAAGAAAATAAAAAAAATCAGAGCAAACCAAAAAATAAATCACAGAATATGCATCCTCGTTTTAATCATTAAGTATTACCTTTGAGCTCTGCTTTGGTGCTTGGCTTTGCACTTTCACAGGCTACACACTTCGTGGCCTCTGCTTTGTTTTGAACCAAGCAGGTCTCCCAATCCCAGCTTCCTTCAGGCTTCTTAAATTTGTCTAAATCCAGAAATTCTCCAGAAGGAGCAGAAAATGCAGATGCACTGCTACTGGTCACAGGTGTTGGACCCTCTGTGAGACAAACAAGACAGTTAACCATCCTGTTTGAACATGAACTATAAAATGAGCATTAACTTTTAAATTTGATTTGTCAAATCCCACAGAAATGTTCAAAACTACTCCGCAACTCCCCCCCCCGCCCCTGAAAAAAATAAAAGCCACCAAAAACCCACAAAGAAACAAACAAACAAACAAAAAAACCAGAGTGGAACTCAAAGCTTCCAAACAACACACAACTCTGTTCAGCACACAAGCTTCTGCTGCTGTTGACCACAGTGTAACCTCCATAAAGAGGCCTGACAGGTGCCTTTTAAAAAAAAAGGTGCCTTTTAAGAGAGAAGCAGAAGATAACGCTTCAAATTCAAAACCGGAAAGACAAGAATGGCTCTTCCCTTCCACGGCACACGCAGAAAACTTTTATCCTAGTATTACTTGCATCGCTCTTCCTCCTGACAAGTGCAACGTAACCGTGCAATTCACTGCACCATGGTCACAGTAAACCCCTCATTTCCAAAATTCCTCCTTGCAATGGCAAGAGCCTCAGACAAAGATGCCGACTGACCGCTCAGAGGTTGGAAGTCCAAGAGAATCAACTCTGTCTGAAATCCATTATCTTACCTCATGAAATTTCAGTCTTACCGCACAGGATGATTACAAAAGCCCGGTCTAGTCCATCTTAATTTGTTTCTTCCACGATATATTTGCACAGGTGTTTTTCGATGTAATGGCATGTTAAATGACATTTAGAGTCAAAGTTAGAATTAGAATCGTATTTTAAAAACAATACAACCACGCTCAAAATCAATTACGGTCACACACAATGGGAAACAACCCAGTACTGCCCTGAAGAAGTTACCCAGCGGGTCACTCGCTTTCTTGAAGCCTACCACTGACCTTCATAGGCATCTCTCTGCTTTAGCTTAAGACTAGTTAAGACTACACTGTCTTGAAATCTGGCTTCACATCTCCCCTCAATTACATACAAACGGTGAGTAGAGGCATTTTGGACACATTCTGTAATTTTTTTTACTTATTTTTTGAAAGAGAAAAACGCAGTCATTTTTAACTCTTTCTATGGAGTTCTCATTTTCGCCAGTGAAAAATCACTATGTTGTTTTTAAATTAAGTCACTCACTTCAGCCACCTTCCCTCACCAGCTGCAAAGCCGGGGGTATCTGCATTGATCCAGCTCCGTACTAATACATTTCACAATCAGTTCAATTTATGCGACAGGCTGGAACCTGGGCTGAGACCTCTGAAGTGCCTGTAAACCAATCCTGCAGACAGCCGCTAACCCATCAACCGTACCTGGGAATCGTGTTGCTTAAAATATTCCATATATGCAACGTACTTTTATTCTGTACAAGATTCACAGAGGCTAGGATGGAAACAACAGGAAAAAAAGGACCATACCTGGTTTCTCAGACTGACAGGCTACACATTTGTTATCTTCCGTCTTATTTGGTACAAGGCATATTCCACAGTCCCAAGAGCCTTTCGCCTTCTTAAATTTGTCTCCAAAGCCCAGAGTGGCTGTTGTGTCAGTGCTGCTCGAGGAGGATGTCACTGTCACCGAGCTGTCTGTGACCACTGGTCATGTCAGAGCAGGCATTACTCCCGTTCCAGGTTTTGGTGTCTCACATGCTATACATTTTGTAGCTTCCGGTTTGTTTTGGACAAGACATGTATCGCAATCCCACGTTCCAGGTACTGTTTTGAATTTGTCTCCAAAGCCCAGCATCCCTGCTGGGGGCGCTGCTGGCTTTGAGGTGTCGCATTGACTTGAACTTACTGTCTGTTTCATACTCTCAACTGTTGAGGCTTTAGTAGCTTGACAAGTTACACATTTGTCCTTTATGTCTTTGTTTTGCAGAAAAGGGTCACATGTATCAGATTGCCAGTACGATGCTTGTTTAGAAGTCTCTTTACCTGCAGAAAAAGTTGTTATTGCAGGCCTAGTATAAACCACTGTGCTTGTTGTAGGTTGTGCAGACGTAGAAGAGCGTGTTTTCAACAATCCAAAGTCTAGGAAGCAAGAAAAAAAAGTCTTCCTGTTAGCGCAGCACCTCACTACATGTAACTAAGTGACTTTACTAGAGGGCAAAAATTTCAGCTCAGGTGCCAATGGTTACAACTAGACATTCAGACCGAGCGCAACAGGAAGTCCCCAGAAATCTTATCTAAACGGATGAAATTTCATCTGCTGCACTGGGTCACAACAGAACATTTCGTTAAAGCTTCATTTAACTCTTTGTTTCCAAGCAAGCTTTAAATCAACATTTTCACTGGTCGATACAAGTACAAACAGACAGTAGCTGACTGAAATCTGACAGTCCAACGTGGAATGGAAATAATACAATTTGATTAAGACGCGATGCCCAATCGAATCAAATTTCTAAAGCTCCTCCTTCCGTAGCAGATGACTCAAATCTACTCCAGTAACTGTACAGAAGTTTGTACTCGGAGCAGCAATCCATACGGTATTTTCCCACAGATGCTGAATATTAATTAAATAATAAAAACTCAAGACAATTGAACAACTGTCTAATTTTCTATAATCTTTTTCAAAATGCATCGGACACAGGACAACTCCTTATTTAAAAGGTGGCAATTTTAACAGAAAAGACAAGCTACTAATACAGAAAGACTAAAGGAAATGAATCTTAAACAGCAGCTCAAGTTGCTTGTAAATCTACCTTGAACATAGTTGTTTTGTGGTTTGTTGGTTTTTTTTTAGTCAAAAATGAAGTCTTTGAACAATGTGGATTTAGATTCTGCTTCTTTTAAACCGATAAAGAAAGTGAATGTCACTTCACTCAGAGGTCTTTCCTTAAACAAAATGCACAATGTATTTTCTCTCACTTAGCTCTTTCCAGTAGAGAAATGTGCTGCCTTCTTCACAAGTATGTAAGTTAGAAGAAGACTTTTGGGAAAAGATCAAATTCAATAAAGCCCTTTTTCTTAAAAGATATCTTTTCCACAGACACACTTTATGAAACTGTTGAAAACAATTGCAATTGCTTAAAAACAAAATTCAGAAAAGGGTTTTTAACGTAAAACACTCCACTTCTGTTTGCAGTTTAAATTTTAATCCACAGGAGCCATTGTAAGCTAAGGCCCAAAGATTCGCAGCTTTCGCCATGTATTTGGAACTGAAGCTCTTTCCTATTCTTTCTTCACCTGGGCTGAAGGTGGGACAGGAGTGTTGAGTTTTACAAACATTTCCTTTTCAATTCCACAAATTGTATTTACTTAAAATGAAACACCGATTATCTGGCTAATTCTCTTAGTACCTCATTTACAATTACATCCTAACACGTAAAGGAGATGCAACCCATCTGCTTTTCATCTTGCAGTTTTACTTCCAGCAACAAACACCACTTAGAATAGAAGGGGGCAGATGCACCCTAACAAACGCAGCGCTTAATGTAATGCTCTCCTACATTCATATTTATAGCAGATACTCTATTAACCATAAGTCGTGTGTTGGTTTTTTTTTTAATAAAAAATGCTAGCGTATTTTTTGCAGCATCTTTTTAAAAGGAGTTCATTATCTCTCCAGGATTTTTTAGAACGTCTAAGACGCTTCCTTCCTTTAAGACGTGGGCAGTGGTGAAGGGACCACCAGCAAAATCTTTGACCTCCTCTTTCTGTGTGTTGATGTTGGTTGAGGTGGTGGTGTCTTTTGAAACAAAAGAAAACAAAAACAGCTTTCACAATGTGACCTAGTTAGAGCAGATTATACTCACTTTTGTTAGAAACAAGAATTTCCAGCTTCATGCTTCTCACATAAGAATCTTCACAAATTCTACTTACTTTGCAATGCTTTATGATTACAAGCAAAACAAAAAGCAACAAAACAAAAAAAAAAATATAAAAGCAGATCTGTCACTGGAAAAATACTGCAGAAGTCCAACACTGCCTGGAATTGCTAGCATGCGCAGACAGGACAGATTGAAGATTTAATAAAGAAAAAAAGGAAAATCAGCACTTCAGATCTGAAGTGCTAAAGTTTCAGTTACCTAGGGTAAGAAAGGGCGTCACTGGAGTACCACTGGGTCCAGAAAGTTCTGCCGATTTTACAACGGGAACACTAAATGTAAACCCAATCTGCTATGAACAAGAGAGGTTTTTCAGATTCTCAAGCCACAGGAACTTCAATCGAATGCACACACAAAACCAAATCTGAAAGCTGCTCTTCACATTTGTAGCATGCATGCTGAATGACAAATTATAAGCCAGAAGCCTACATACTTTTCTCCATCAAGGCAGATTCTGCTTTAGTGTTCTGCAACAGCCTACTAAATGCCTAAGAAAAAAAGTCAAGCTCCTTTATTATTTTACTTACAGAAGACGTAGGTAGCACTTCTGCCTCAGTAGATTTCACAACTGGAGATGAAAATGCGAACTCAGGACTGCTAACAGTACTTGTTGGTTGTATCTGTATTTTCAAAAGAATTAAAGGTTTATATTTAAGAGCAACAACTACTTGAATTCACTACCCAACAGAAGTCCCGCAGTGACGTCGAAAAACCTGATGTTTGAGTTATTTTGCAGATAAAAGTAATAATAAAACACAGGGAAGTTTCCAAGTGGGTATAGGACAATATCTTCAAAACCAAATTCCAGAAACTGAGAGGAAAAGCTGGAGATGCTACTTAGGTCTAAATGCACGGAAAAGCAAGCCAGGAAGCTGAAGAACGGCAAACTCAGCCCAATGATACTCCAAGAACTTCAGCAAACACCTCAACATGTTAAAGCAGCTGTCTACTTCAAACCGTACAAAAAATATTTCAAGTACTCTGGAACAGATTAATGTTTATTTTATTGCAATAATATGCCAATTATTGCACCCTAGGCTCATTCTATGTGAGGCTTATATGACCACGTTACCTCTAATTTAATAACTTAAATAAAGTTGTGGTTTAACCATTGCAGGCAACTAAGCACCACACAGCCACTCGCTCACTCCCTCCAAGTGGAACAGGGAAAAGAACCGGAAGTAAAGAAGTAAAGTTGTTAAATTTGAGGTAGCATTAATGACTCATCGCATGTAATGGCTACCTGGAAAGACAAATGCCATAACCCTGTACATACTCCCCACTCCTTCCCCTTCTTTCCCCCAGCATTTATTGCTGAGCACGATGCTAAATGGTGTGGAATATCCCTTCGGTCCTCTGGGCTCCGCTGTCCTGGCTGAGTGCCCTCCCAGCCTCTTGTGCATCCCCGACCTCCTCGCTGGCAGGGCAGCGTGAGAAACAGAAAAGGACTTGTCACTGTGTAAGCACTGCTCAGCAACAGCTAAAACACCAGTGCCTTACCAACACTGTTTTGCTCACAAATCTGCAACACAGCATCATCTACTACGAAGAAAATTAACTCTACCCCTGCCCAAACCACTATAAATAACTTGGCATAAAGTCCACACCCCCTTTCCCCCGCAGACTTCCACAGCATTTGAAGCAGTTATACAATCACGTTAAATGGGAGTTGGCAGGCTCTAAGACTGAGAGAAGCAGAATCAAAACATTTATGCCTTTTTCCCCAAACTGGCATACAACCCCAATTCATTCAGCTGCGTAGAAACTAATATTTGTTAGTTTCATGAGCACCACAGAAAAAGTCAACTCGCAATAAAGCAGTATACTCATTGTAAACATTATTTATAGCATAAAGATTTACCTTGCCCGCCGCCGTCGCTGCTGCATCTGCCATGCCTGCCGCCTCCGTTGAATTTGCCACGCTTGTCGTTGCCACTGTTGACTTTGCCTTGTCCTTTGTCATCAGCAGGTATGGCATGCCCGCCGCCATTATTGGACATGTCAAGCCTGAGGGCACTGTTGAACACGTTATGCCCGACGTCGCCGTTGTATATATCATGTCCTCCACCTCCTCCTCTGATAGATCTGTCAAGTCCTCCACCTCCGATGGATCTGTCATGCCCTCCACCTCTGATGGATCTGTCATGCCCTCCACCTCTGATGGATTTGCCATGCCCGTCGCAGCTGCTGGAGTTGCCGTGCTCATTGCTGCTGTTGAAACAGCGCTCGGTGACGCTGAGACAGCGCTACTACCAACGAAACTAGAATTGAACTGAGGCAGCGATGCAGCACTGATGGGTAGGGGTATGTTCGGTAGCACTGGTTCCTCCACTTCCTAAAGTTGCAAATTTTAATTTTTCTTATACAAGACATACTACTTTCTCACCCCATCGCACCCAATTTATTAACAAAATTAAATAGAACAAAAATCCATACAAATTAAGAGAAAGCAAGTTTCCAGAAGAAATCCCGATCTCCCCACCTCTGTCTACCACGTCATTTTAATTTATGGCAGGCCTGCTTCCACATTATACTCTATTCAACAACTGTACAGCAAGAACACTGAAAGTTAACTCAAAACCTGTGCAGAACAGAGAGGCACAGATCACATTTTCTTTCTTTCTTTTCTATACTTTAGTCATCAAAGCTCTAGAGAAGCATCATCCTTTCTAACTACCCTCGCATGGCTTCAATTAAGAGTACACTCTCAAGACAAGTGAGAAAGTGTTCCTCTTGCAAAATTAGGCAGGATAGCTGCCAAAGTTTCTAAAGTCACTACAGCAGTGAACGTGGAAAAAGGTAATGTTTAAAGAAGCAGGTAGGTTCAACAACCAAACTAAACACAAAAAGCACCAAAGAAAGTCAGACTAGCAGCACTGAAGATTGTGTTCTGGTAAATACAGTCTATACCATGTATCAGGATGCAAATATAAAAATCAGAAGAGAGCCTCTTAACAACTTCAATTTTCATCCCTGCCACTTACTTTATTTGATTACTAAGATTGGATGAGTTATGTTTTAAATGGCATAGAAAATCTGACCGAAATTTGTACAGTACTATCATGATCTACTTAGAAATGACTAGGCAGGGATGTAAGTTGGTACTACTCATATTCAGTGCATCCTGTAGCTTACATCTGTTTCACAGTTTTGATTTGAAAAGTTTATGGAACCTTTGATATTTGGACCATTATTTTATTTGTGTTACAGGAATAAACAACAGTGTTTACGATTTCTTTATATTGCATCATCCAGAAGTCCCATTTAATGATTTGAAACTTAAATTAACTTAAATACTTAATATTAACTTAATATTAATTAAATACTTAATGTTAACATAAATACTTAAATTAACTTACAGGCAGCTTATATAACATCCAATAAAAGAAAAAATAATCTGAATATTCATGGTCATAGTTTTATGGAATAGATTTTTCCTATTAAAATGAGAAAAAAACTCTCTCACAATGAGTTTGGTGAGTATCAAAAACTGAGTCATCGTTAGCAGACATGCAGAATGCTCTCTTCTACTACTCTTTTTCACACTCTTGGCCTGTATCTTTCTGTATGACTTAAATATGAAACCAAAAATTAAGCTTTTTTTTTCTTTTTATACTTGGCACTCATTTCAAGTATCATTCCTGTAGAAAAACTATACAAACCTTCACCAAAACTTCTCTTCTTAGGACTCATTCATTCAATTGCTAACGAGAAATGTTATAGTTTGAAGAATCTCCAAGGTAAGAGAATTAAAAATTTCAAAATTACATAAGCAAAGTTCAGGTATTCAAACACAGGAAATCAATTGGAGCCTGCTCTGAAACCCACAAGAAAACAAAAACAATGCAAAAATAAAGCGGTATTGTTATAATTTACTATGATGCAATAAAACTGACACACTTAGCTAGTTACTTCAGTAAGCTCAGTGACAGCAATTAATTTAAGAGTCACTTACCTGTTCTTGTACAGCTCTTGATAAATAGTGTATTCCTCTTTCCCTTCTCATTTTGCCGCCTCCGCTACTCACTCCTGAAGACAGACCACTGGACGCAGCAGTACTGAATTTGTAGCTGGTCACATTGCTAGCACACGACAGTACAGAAGTTGGGGGAAAAAAGAGAAAAAAAACTTACCAGCCAAATTTTTTTTTCAAGATATTAGAGCTGTTATTAGTCCTAGAATTGAAACCTGCTGATCAGAAAAAAACTAAAGCTGTCTCACAAGTTGCTAAACGCTGGTAAATACTTGATGTTCTAAATAGGAAAAACTTTATTAACAGCAGCAATGAAAAGGACATACATAAGTGCACCGTTCACACGGGAACAATGACTAAGCCAGAAGACCTGAAATAGAAGAGCTGATTTAGATTGTTATTTTCCAGTGCTTCCTTTAAATAGGACTGGTTCTCTGATTCTGCGATGCACGTGTATCTTTTGCAGGGATATAAAAGAACAGCTCACAAAAATACAGAAAGAGTGCACATATGCACACATACACATGGGAAACACTGCCAACAGCTCTGATAGAATAGGGACGCCTTAGACTTGTGTGGCAAGGTAATATGGCCTAAGCTTCAGAAGCAGCTCTGGCTTTCATGTGGCCATCAGCAGGAACAGCAGAGGTGTTTGGGTATGCCAACATTCCAGAAGTCTTTTCAGACATGAATACAGATCCCTTTTGTAAGGCATACAAAGGCATTTTTCTGGTACTTAAAAAAGCCTAGCTCAAAACGAGAAAGATATCCTAATCCAAGAGCAAATGGGGAAAAAATAACCCAAACCAGAAGTGAAATAGGGAATAACTCTAACAAAAGTACTATGGCAAGAAAATGAAGTATGCCTGGAAAAACTGTGACCTCAAAGCTTATCTTGCAGCCAATCAGTCAGTCAGTACAAAAGTGCATTAGATCGCACTGGAAGACACCAGGTCAAACTCCCACAATACTGAGGAGGAGAACTGGTCTAAACTTGTCAAATACTTGACAACAGCCTGCTTAGCACTGTAACTGCATAGAGGAAGAAAGATCCCTAAGGCATATGCTCAGACTTTTCTCTAATCCGAACTGTCAATCCATTAGAATTCTGAAAAAAGTCTTACATCAAAATAGATCTTCATTCAGACAACTATCGCTTGCCCATAACAGCCCATATTCCTCTTTCTGTTAACACCTGTGAGCTTCAAGGGGGCAAAGACAATTGTCAGCCTTCAAGCAAGTCTAATCTACAATTGGACTCAGGATATAAAATATATATATATACACACACACACATAGATATATAGCATTGGTGGGCCAGAGATTTACTGAGTATTCCAACTCAACTGTCCAAAGGGACTCTTGCCAGCAGATCAGTGTGGTGCTCCTGCTCCAGAACATGGCACCCAACAGAGACCAGCATCACAAAAAACACTACCACCACTACCTACTCTACAAACAAAAGGTAGGGCACTGCAATAAACTTTGTGAACGAAATCAAAAGCAGTGTGAGTTTTCTGTATCTCCTTCCTAAATGGAGAAGTAGAAAGGAGTTCTAACAGAGACAATTTAGAACAGTTTGAAAAAAACATAATTAAAACCCAGCACCTGATTGCACCTGTACCAGAACCTTAAAGCCAGTCGCTTCCACCCCTAAAAAGGTGGTTGTTGTGAAGTCCAACTTTTAGATGCCAAAACAAAGTGTTGAGTTCTTTCTGCAAGCCAAAGAATGCCCATGGTCACATAAGAATTGCTTGGCAGATGAGCATAGAGTCAACAAAATTCCCTGCTACTGTTCTTTGAAAAGAGCGACCCCCTAAAAACCGAGTGCAAAGTCCCTTAACTCAAGCATTATTACCCAAAACACCATTTGCCCAGAAGGAAAAGCCATCAATATTATCTGGAGGATAACTCATTTGACCTAAACCAAGAAAGCAGTATAACACAAAGCAGTCTCCTCAAGAAGAAATTCAATTAATTCTGCTGGATTTTTTTTATTTTAGAGATGAGTTAGCATTTGGCCTCAAATGATCCTAAAGAACACATGGTCTTCATGTGAACTCAAAGCAGACAATTAACTTCATCATGAAAGGAGTATTAAAAAAAAGAATAATAAATCATAAATCTTCCTCCATGTTTTTGCTTAAAAAATAAAGAAAAAAACACATCAATAAACATCCTCCTGAACTGTAACTCACTTCCCCTACTTCACCTTCTAAAGAATACTTCAGAAAGAATCATCCCATTAGGACAGAGCTTTCAAACTGCAAGCAATTAAATAGCTAAAACTAATAGCTTTTCCCCTAGGGAACATTAGGAGGGACAAATTATTTTGTTATAAGTAAACTGAGTTATAAACCATGAAATATCTGTCAAAGCAAAATTTGTAACGCTACAGATTTAGTCAAACTACAAAATGAGCCATATTTCCTGTAGAAGGAAAAAATTAGGCCTCCAATAGCAAAGATCCTTTCTGTGGATACAGCATTATAACGTGCCTTGTTTCCCATCTTCGTATCCTACTCAGAAGATAAACTTGGGATAAAAAGTGGTCTATCAGTACTTTTATTCTTGCTCATCTTCCTTCCTTTCATAAAAACAACAATTTTCTCAAAGTTCTATTGATCTTCAAACACAATCCAGACTTTGCAGCTCCCTCAAAATACAAAATTTTCATTGGATTTCCCATTCCTTTTACTGAGAACTGTCACCACCTTTCAGGTGCAGACCGTACTGAAAAAGGAGATTTCTTTCTTTCTTCAAGTAAGTTTTAAATTAATAGATGTCATACCTTTCAGATGGTTCTGCTCGCTGTTCTGCAGGCAAAGTCTTCTCTCTCATCCCCTGCAAGTTAAGTTTAGTTCAAGACTTAGCTGAATATGTACAGAATACACAAAGTACCAACAACCACTTCATGTGGTTTTTTGTGGTTTTTATTTTATTTATTTATTTTTAATTTTATAGCACTGAATACACCTCACCTACTTAACGTTGTTCCCTAATTCAGCATTGTGGGTACAGTTCAGTTAAATTTTGGGGCTAAAGTAAGCATCACTGCTTCACTCAGCATTGAGGACAAACTGATAGAACACTAAATCAAATTTGTCAAATCCTCTAACAAAGAAAGTAATTATTTTAAACAAAATGACAAAAATTGTGTGTGTGGGGGGGAGAGTTTTCATCAAAACTTGTGTTTACCAGCCCCGTAAAAGGGACATACTTTTCTGTTTTCTATCATTTATCAACAAACAAGAAAAAAAAAACCTCTACCCCCCTAAAAACTAAGCAGTTGCTGCTACATTCATTTTAGAACTTTACCAAATGGAGATTGTGCTGGCTAAACAATACAGAGATTGAAAGAGTTAAAAGCAATAAGCAACCAGTATTACTGACCACTTTGATTTCCAGCCTAAGAAGCCCATACACTTAACACGTGGTCATTTGTACACTCAGACTGATACTGGAAACACAGATGTTTTCGCAGAAAGAGATGCCCATTTAATTTTATGGAAAATTTATCAGACTCCATCTACTCCAAAGCAATCAAAACCGATAACTCAGCACATTGTCAGAACTCTCACTTGGAGCACATAGCTCACCTGGAATAGTTTACACAGAACACGAGCATGTTTCATCAGTGACAGCTTTGTGTACATGAGAATATAAAAGGAAAACATTTCTGTCTTTTAATATTCTTTCACTGACAACAGGATGACTCAATAGCACATCATGACATCGTGAAAACAACCACAAGACACTGAGTGTTCCAAAAACAGAATTAAATCCATAAAAGCTCAATCTATTTCACAATGGTTCCCACTGCCTTAAAGCTCGCCTCAAACATACTATCAGTACTTTTTGCAAAGATAGGATAACAATTGGTTTGAGAAACATTCCAAGACTGGAAAAAAAAAACAGGCACATAAGGACTCAAAAATGTACTCACTTGGTACTTTGTGTCTACTCTCTGGCAAATTTTGCTGGACTGAGTAGTTGAAGTCGGTGATGGTTCAGAATACCGCGTATAACGCATCGGTTGACGGTTTACCGTTGGTGTCACAAGTCTCTTAACAGGTGGAGGCTGGAATGCATTCTGGGATTCCAGCTTTGAAAGGGAAACAGCAATCAATTTATCCTTACGTCCACCCAAATTAATTCCAATATTTATTGATGAAAACAAATTACAGAACTATAAACCTCCCCCCGTCGGTCTTGGCACTCAGTGAATACAATTTGAAAATTCTGAAGACCGTTCAACTTGTAGAGGGAAATCACCAGAAAACCAGTAACGAAATCCATAAAGCTATATATAAGTAGCCAAAGTCTGACTGAATTCCATTTCAAAATTTGGCAGTTAGCTTCATAGACAAAATAATTCATGCTACCATAATTAAAATAACCCATGTTCCTAGAATATGCTCCTATCTTTTCCTCTGCCCACACTGTGATTTTTTTTTTTAGTAGCTTAATTCATTAATTTAACATTCGAAGTGTTAAGCAACTAATTATACAGGCTTCTGGGCTTCACATTCCCTACATTTTCCCTCTTCAAAGTTACACAAACAATAGAACACACTCAAAAAAAAAACAACTTGTCAATCTTACAATAATCTCATTCATTAAAATATGATCCAATGCTTTACATGTGCATTAGATGCACTTCAAGTAGTGGGTTTGACTTCCCTTTTCAAAGCATTTTCACAGACCAGAGTTAATTTTTAACACAGACCACTGCGTGTTCTGCAAAACTGACTTAACTGAACTGTCAGACAGAAAACAAACCCTAAAGGCTACAAGATTTACCGATGGCTCCGCCTGCGGTCTTAAGGATCAGAAAATACAGTCTTAGGAAGCATGCTATTGTTCAAATCAATACCAACAGGAAATTGTTTACGCTGCAGCTTTAATTTCACAGTATCTCCCAGCTCTTAGTAATAGGATTCACACTCTCTCTAAAGTATACAAAAATACATCTTTCTAAAAAATATTACATTCAGTTTGAAACCTTGAATAAGACATGTTTTATGTAAGTTCACAAATCTACTTCGAGTGAACGACGGTTCATTGCTGGTTTTAAAGGTAAAAAAGAAAAATATTAATTCCCCCAGTTAGGCATTCAATACACCAAGAGCTATTCTGCCTGGTACAGTTCCTTGAAATAAGAAAAATACCACATCACTGCTACCCACTGCAGAAGTTTAGCCTGAGTGCACAAGTGTTCCGTCAACCGCATGTTCACTTTAGCAGGAAAACACACGATCGTCTCCTCAACAAATAATTGCTTCTCATCGCGGGCTACCCTTCTCCCGCCACCATTATGAATTCTAGTATTATGAATAGACAATCTATCTCCTTTCACCCACTGACAGCTGCGTGCAACATTCATTTAGTGGCTGACAATTTCAGGCTCTCTGTTGCAAATCTGGCAGATCTTTCTTAATGCCTTATCACAGGTGTATTGCTATAATATAACTGAGAATTCACACCAGATTTGGTTTTAGTTATTTGGATAATATTTATGATATACTTCACTTCTCCATGCCCTTGTAATTTGGCAGATGGTGAAAAGATGGTCCAGGAAATCTGAGATGTTTGTAAACTCTGAAGTGATTGTAAACTTAATTATACATCCATCCAATCAAGGAATTAGCACAGAAACTTCTTGAGACACTGTCCCTTTGCTCATTAGAACAGAAGATGAAAAGTTTGCACATCTTGTTATTTCCTTCAGTCACCTGATCTTCAAGTGGTCATTTAAGGGTTTTGCAATTTAATAAGCCCAAGGATACCCCTAACTAAAGTCGTCAAAAAAAGATGACTAGTTTTCATTTTTTAAAGAAAATGAAAGGAAATCATGCTTTACCACAGCATTATCACCAGTTCTGTGCTACCTCCAAATAGGAATTTAGGAGCGTAAGATTTATAGCGTCGAAAAAGAAAAAGAAAAAAAAAACCTCTACCCCCCTAAAAACTAAGCAGTTGCTGCTACATTCATTTTAGAACTTTACCAAATGGAGATTGTGCTGGCTAAACAATACAGAGATTGAAAGAGTTAAAAGCAATAAGCAACCAGTATTACTGTCCACTTTGATTTCCAGCCTAAGAAGCCCATACACTTAACAAGTGGTCATTTGTACACTCAGACTGATACTGGAAACACAGATGTTTTCGCAGAAAGAGATGCCCATTTAATTTTATGGAAAATTTATCAGACTCCAACGATGGTTCATCGCTGGTTTTAAAGGTAAAAATGAAAAATATTAATTCCCCCAGTTAGGCATTTAATACACCAAGAGCTATTGTGCCTGGTACAGTTTTGCAGTTTAATGATACCCCTAACTAAAGTCATCAAAAAAAGATGACTAGTTTTCATTTTTTAAAGAAAATGAAAGGAAATCATGCTTTACCACAGCATTATCACCAGTTCTGTGCTACCTCCAAATAGGAATTTAGGAGCGTAAGATTTATAGCGTCGGAAATTAACAATTTTCCTCCTCTTTACTTTGAATGGTGATAAAAAGCACAAAAACTAGTTTTCTGTGCCCGAATGAACACGGAAGTCTGTACAAAGTCTATATGACCACTCAATCAGTATTTTTCTATTTGTGATCATTTCTTCAAGAGAAAACTTGCCTCAACAGGAATTTTAATATGCAGCTTCCCCCCAAGTTGGGGGACAAGATAAAACGACTTGGTGTGTTCTAGAGTTGTTGCTCTCAACTTACAAAGATAACATAATTCTTAACCTGAGTAATCTTCACAACCCATCATCTATTGTGGATACATGCCAATATTAACTTGATTTGATGTCTATGTTGTCACTGAGGTTTGAGAAAATTTTTCTAATAGTGATAAAGCATTGAAAAAGTTATCTACCTCAGCTTAAGACATTATTGGTTCTTACCTTTCTTCGTTTGGACTGGAAGTCAGTAATATCCGGTTTATCTATGTCCGGAGGCTAAGGGAAAAAACAAAGCATAACTATTAGAGGGCATTTTTTTTTTTTCCTGAGAGAGAGGGTTCCCTGCAACAAAAATGTGGGGGTTCATGGTCAACTTACACAACACAGCGGCAAAACAGATGCCATTCTTTTAGCATCCTGTTGAAAAAACAGCGCAATAAATTAAACCGGCCACAACGTAAGGAAGAATAGTTTTATCTTTATGCTTTGATGGCACATTTACTAAGTTTTATAAACACATGAAGCAAAAACAGATTAAAAGAAGTGCTATTTACCAACAAAGGGCTTGACAGCTTCTCCATTGCCTCCAAGATGCGCCGTGCTGAGGTACTTAACGTAGCGCGGGACCGCACAGTTTCTTGTCTAGCTTTCGCTCTCCTTTGTGCCTGAAAAATTAGCATTTTAAGTGTTACAATGGTCAATTCTGAGCTAAAGAGGCATGTATTTTACGTCCCAAGGCTACACTGATGATACAATCAATATATTCTGATGACAGAGAAAAATGCAGTCACTGGGAGTTTAAGCCATAAAGAAGAGAATACATTCGGAGTTTAATGAAGTTTACCTTGGGCCTCAGTGCATCTTGCACGTGCTTGTTGCACGAGCAATAAAAGAACTCCGTACTTGTAAAAGGTCAAGACGGATGATGCTAGGACTGCTAAGGCCTCCGAAGCAGTAATCAGGGAAACAGAACTCAAGAAAAGGCTTGTGGTACAGAAAGCATTTTCAGTAACAACACAGACCTCAGAGTTTCACGATGGTCTAAGTGTACCATCTTAAAATCAGTGTATACAATCATAACCAGGAACTAGTTTTACTTCTCTCTTGCTTCCTCCCTTCCCCCAAGATTAAAGTTGGCTGCAAATCTTTGTCTTAAAAGATAAAGATCTGACTTAAACTGTAACAGATCTAAACATTACACTGAAAAAGTAAACTGTTTATTTGCACCACCCAACTTCAAATATCAGTCGAAAACTTCCTTTGGTGTGACTTTTTTTCTTCCCAGGTTAAACCCCTCATATAACCACACTGTGCTTATCACACGATGTGAAGACAGGAAGCAGACCACGCAGCATGTAAAAACACAAGTGAGACTCACAGAACCACAGAATGGTTAAGGTTGGAAGTGACCTCTAGAGATCGCCTGGTCTACCCCCCCGCTCAAGCAGGGCCACCCCGAGCAGGTTGCCCAGGACCATGTCAAGTCAGCTCTTGAAGACCTCCAAAGAGGGAGACTCCACAGCCTCTCCGGGCAACCTGTGCCAGGGCTCCATCACCCGCACAGTGCAAAAGCATTTCCTGATGCTCAGACAGAGCCTCACATTTCAGTTTGTGCCTGTTGCCTCTTGACCTGGCACTGGGCACCGCTGAAAACACAATGGCTCTCTATGCTCTTTGCACCATCCATTCAGGTATTTATATACACCAATAAGATCCCCCCAAACCTCCTCTCCTCCATGCTAAACAGGCCCAGCAGTCCCTGCCTCTCCTCAGAGGAGAGGTGCTCCCAGTCCCTTGATCTTCTTGGTGGCCCTTCGCTGGACTCCCTAGTACCTTGCTGTCATTCACAGCAAGCAGCAAGAAGCAAGCTACTCTCTCCTTTAAAAGCCTAGTATTTTGGTTTCTCTTTTTACCATAATGCAGTAATATTGTAAAAAACAAAAATAGCCGACCAAAGAGGGTTCCCAGCTTTGCACCACAAGGTTTCAAGGTTTCCCGTAAGTGAGGTACTTGTACTGCCCTTTTTCCGTTGCAGAAATGGACTGTCAGAACAGAGCCAGCAAACCCGCGTTTTCATTTTCTTAAAATTCCTTTTGATTTATCGATAAAAGTCACTTTCATTTAAATACATTCCTACCAAACCTGACTTGACTTTCCTTTTCGATTCAGCTCTAGCTAATCAGAGTTGTCAGCAGTTTTTATTTGCTATTTCCAAGAACACTTGGGGGCAAATAACTCTCTCCAAGAACTATATGAATCGTTCAAAACAGAAAGCATGTTACTGCTTATCTTGGGACTGCATTTAGTCCTGCATGCCTCTGTGTACCAGAAGAACAAAGGATCAGCAAAGTTGATTTTAGATATTTTCAAAGACTGCAGGTTTATACAACATATCCATAGCATGAATGTAGGCATGCTTGGAAAAGAAGATCCACAGATAAATATTAGCCAGGTTTGACTACTACATTTGACTACTAATACTATACTACTTTTGTCATACCCGATAAGGTTCCGTTCTTCGCTGCCTTGATCTTACAGCTGCACCACCATAGGCCGTCTTTCCGGGGTAAAATGGAGAAAACCCAAGCTGGTTTTGCTTAAAAACAGATGTGCTTCCACGTGCCTACGGAAACACAGTACGATAGGTGGATAGAAAAACAGGTACACATTCAAACTGATTAAAAGAAATACTGTGCAGTACTTACAGGACACAGTCCTCCAAAAGCAGATAAACCGAATGCGGGTTTCTTAGAGCTAGCTGCAGAATGCTGCGAGAGGGAATGAGTTCTTTCAGCTCCTGCGGGCAAGAGCAGTGATGATGAAGTATTTTTTAAAACTGCAACATCTGCCAAAATGACGTATGCTAGATGTAAATGCCTCTCGTACGTACAGAACTTTAACAATAAAGATCACACTAATTCAAGTTCTTCAATACAGAAAAATAAGCATGACTTCAGCTTCCTTAAATAGATCAACTTCACGTACAGACTGAAAACCAAGTATCACCTACAAACTTGAAAACTGTTCACAGAGCTGCAAGTAGTTTTCAGCAATCTTACCAAGTTAATACTGTGCTTCCAATGCAGATATTTTTTTCCTTCAGGCTAAGATAAAAGAGGACCGCATAAACATCAGTGCATTTGTACGGACAAAGCTTTTTTCTGTGTTGGTAAAAGGCTGGAGGCCAGCACAGATCATAATCGCACAGGTTTTAAACCTGGAAGATTCCCCAAAGGCTGCTCTAAGAGTTAACGATCTTCTGCCCATGTATGTTTTACGAAGACACACCAGAAAGTTCTAGTGCACTCAGGTTATATTGCTAAAGCCCAGCAACTCTACTCTACTACTCAGCTGTACAAAAGTTCTCTGCAAAACCTGCTGAGCACACGTCAGTCCCTGTCTATATGGGGGACTAGAAAAAGCTGCAAACCTGCTGTTCGCCCTTTCAGCGAGAAGACCTACGTACCAACCTACATCGACACGATGCTTATTTTTTATTTTAAAATGGTGTGCTTTCCTCAATGAATTTGGCAAAAGACATGAAAAGTATTGACAGCTGAAGCCTTCTACCAAGAAAGGTCAAAAAACAGCCTATAGCTTATGACAGAGTAGTTTCTTTATCTTCTCTTGCTGAAACACAGGAAAACATCTCGTGTTCCTATTTGTCACCTGCACTTATTCACATTTAACCAGCTGTCTGTTAGATATTCTGAGTCACTCTTCCTTCTAGACAATCAGCCTAGTTGTCAAGTTACGGCAAGTCAGCCTGATTTCCTACCGTCCCAGTTCAAAATTTACATATAACCTAGCTGAATGTGTATATTTCAGCATTGACTCTTTCTAACATCAGGGTATCATAAACGTATTCCAAAGCACGCTTCTATTAAAAAGGTGATAGGATTATATACTTCTAAAACACTAAAAATTCAATTTAATTCTCGCATCCAAAGTTGACATTCACCTATTTTATTTACTAAGGTGATGTGGAATATTAAAGAACGCAAGGTACTTCACATTAAAAAAAAAGTCAATTAAACAGAGAACACAAAAATCACCTTCATCAGATGCTCTAGAGGAGGAATCACTGGTTGTTGAGATGTTATCATCGTCTTGTTGAGAGGTAGAATCTTCTATTTCTTTTATCAAGGACAGCCTAGGACTGCCAATGCCAAATATAGAAGATGTCGAGGGCTGACAAGGTGGGACAGGAGAATCCAGCGTGGTATAATTCAGACGGCTCCGATGAAGAGAGGGCCTTGTTAACACAACTGGGAAGTTCAGTGCTGATCTACTTGTGGATGGTTCTAGACAAGAACAGGGAGATAATTAGCTTTGCTATAGACAAGCTCACAGAAGCCAAAACCTGTTTCCTATCGACAGCCATGCTATTGCCAAGTTCTAAGCGCAAAAAGAGAGAAGCCAAATTTAACTTCTTCCTCACCCAGATACGGTTGCATCTAACTGTCTGGCTACAACAACAACACTGCTTGCGATACACAGTATTAATGTTGCATCCAGAAGTAGTTAACTATGAGGATTTACAACACCACATTCTGACCCCGTGCTCAAATGCTCTAACGCTGACTTGGCCGTTCACTAAATCAAACATATATACTCCTTCTCCCATGTACAGCTTGCAATAAGCTTTACAAAATTTGAGATTACACGGTAAATTACAGATAACACTGCAGCTTCCATAATATTGGAACAAAGGTTACATTAATCTGAATACACAACATGAAAATGAACGTTTGCAGTACTTTTTTCCCAAGTTCTTCCATATCAGCTCACGTTAGAGGCAAAACATCATCTCCTACCCATTAACTATTGGGATTTTGACCCAAGGGACAAGGATGTTGACCCAAGTAACCAGATGAGCATTTTTCCCTCTTGAAGCAAAGGGTCTGCAAACAATGCCAGTGGCCTGGAATAGGTGGCCTTGAAGTCTATCTTGCTAAAAAAAATCTTATTCTTAAGCATAGTATTCGACACCCACGGACAGCAACATAAGCTGCAAAAGGTTCCAGGGTGTCCACCTGCTCCTGATCTCCTGGAGTTAGCAAGCTTGCAGTGCAGCTGTTCTTACTGAAAGCTCCTTTCACGCAGTTACATAGGAAAGCCAACATGTGTTCCTCAGTCACGAAGACCTTCTCTATTCTTTTCTCCAAACTCATTCCCAAGCTACAGCTACACAGAAAGCCATCAATCTCCTTGTTTACAATTAGATGAGATTGGAGGCAAAGATATTTCCTCCTTATTTTTTGATTCTGCCAACAACAGAAGCAACTGACTTTCCACATTATCTATGGTTACCTACGCACGCTCAGACAAAACTTCTTCACTTATTAAAAGCTGACTTCCCCAAAACAGCTAATTTAAGAGAAACTCAAATAAGAATAGATGCAAATTTATACAACAGGACTACAGGAACAGTGAGAGGCACTGGATATAAGACAAATTAATCTTTCATGAGGTAAAGGAGTTGCAAACCTCGTTGCCAACGGTCCAAATACCTTTTCAAAGACACCCCCTCCCCCCGCGTAGACCTTAAAATTATTGAATATTTTAAGGATAATAATCTCATAAACCACATCCGTGCACAAGTTCCCCAGTTCACCATCAAGTTAACAAGGAACTTTACTAAATTGATCAAAGCCCAGAACAAAAAAAAACAAAACAAAACAAACAAACTCAGGACACGAGACGGAATTTTCCTCTGCCATTCTAGCATCTAGTCTTTTGTTTCGAAGACTGCAAAACAAATTAATTTTTTTAATTGCCTTAGGCAATTAGACAGATTTTCATTCCATATCTTTTAAAAGATGGAAAATGCAACCCAGCACACTTGCAAATGACTTATTTTCAGCATTTAGCACCTGGCTAATAGAGTACCTAAAGTTAACTGATGCCTTCCAAGAGCATAAGATGTATGCTTCGTAACTGTGTATACAGTTTAAAGCTAAGACGGTTTCACAAACAGTTGTTTCGACTTTTTTGATTGTTTGTTTTTTTTTTCATTCTGTCAAAACCCTCATTCCAATTTCCTTTTGAAATTCAGATTCAAAACTAGAAATCTGTGAATAAATACAGATGGCCAGAATTCCAAATGATTTTTCACATACCTCGTCTACTAATTCCTGCTGGTTCAGGCGTGAATCTCTCATCGATTATGGTATCTTCATCTGAATAATCGTGATGATAGTTTACCGGAGTCTCCTCCTGGTTTGCAGATTCATTTCTGTCTACACACTCCTCCTCACGCTTATTGAAATACTTCTGCAGCCAGGCCGGTACAATATTTTTCACCGTTTCTGTCATTCTGCTAATTATTCCCTGCTTGAAAGAAAAAACACTTGTTTAATTACAGAAACACAGTCAACAGCATATGCTGCGATACCACCTTCCACGGACCTTGAAGACAGATATTATACAGCAAATATTCAGAAGACGACGACGAGGTTGATCCCTGGCATAGGATCGCTACACTTCTGGTAAACCTAAAATTCACCTAAGATTGATTTACAACTACCTATCACTTTCTGCACTTCCAAGTGACCTTGGCAAGGTTCAAAGTTTTGAAACCTCTGCCAAAATTCACCAGCAGGTCGTCAATCTGCAAGGCTATCAGGAAACTCTACGCCTGAACAGCTCCTGACCTACAGACTTGTTCCAGGACTCTTCCTCTTCGCACCCTCACGTGAAAACCAACTAAACCAGAAGTTCAGCAATTATCTACTGCGACAGTCAGGACCATACTACCCATTAAAATCAGTGAATCTAAATATTTTCAATTTTAGTAATGCTGAATTGCAGTGACTATACGCACAAAAAACAGTTCTGCTCTCAACAGTCAGGCTAACCCAGAAGATGTCCTGCAAGAAACACAGCTATAGCTATAGCACCAGCACCTCCTCTTGCAAGAGCCTTCTAAAGCTGTTGCTGTATTTTGTAGAAGACTGACTCTGCGGCATACATCGGGTACGATCGGAGAATTCCCACCTGACCGAAAGCCCCAGGAACTACGGTTAAATAAAAGATAAATTAATATAAATGAATATAATTAATAATAAAAATTAATAATAAAAATTAATATCCAGAAAGCTGACAATCATGAGCTAGGCATCCTGCTAATCATCCCTCCTGCAGGCAGGGGGAAAAAAAAAAGGTAAATTAGATCCAGGACTAGTTCCCAGGAACTTTGAAGCTGCTAACTATACTGCCTACAGTGCCCAGGCACCTTCAGAGCTTAATGGTAAGAGACAGAGGGTTTGGTGGGCTGTAATTAGGATCACAAGCACACAAAACACATCTATTTAAGTATTTCTAAGAATCGACTTATCGACTAAAGTTGTAGGGGGAAGGATGAGAAAAACAGCGGGGTAGGGATCAGAACCAGAGGTATAACCTCACAAAATCGCATCGGTCGCTTTCGTGCCTCCCCAACTGCATCACTGAGAGACAATTAACATTAAGCCACAGAACCTTCTGCAGAGTGGACATGATATTGAAGATAAACTGAAATTAATTGACAAATGCTCTAAGCAAGCTATCTGCTCAAAGCTCGTCCTTTTACGTTATGAACATTTGCACGATTCGTCTGGTTACAAAGCTAACTGCTATAATAAATGCACACATGTAACACCTATCAGTTTGTCTATTTATCAAATCATTAAAATTCTTCCCCGATAAGTTACTGTTAATTTGATCTGCGCTGGATGTGCAGCAGCCATTCTCTGTGCAGAATCCCCCAGATATCCCCACGCACGTGTTTGCTCTGGCACACTCTTTAAATAAACCTACTGGAAAACACGCAGAGATAACAGACAATGGAAAAGTTAGAAAACCATCTCCACTGATTATTTTTAATCCACGTGTAAGGTTTATCAGTTAGCTACACAGTGTCGGCACACGCAAGCTATGGCACTTTCAACATTAATGCACTGTTCAAGCCAGAGGTTTCAACGGTTGCTCTGTAAGCGTGGGGAATGTTTGCATTGCCCTTCCAGGCCAGCTTTAGATGGACAAGATTGATTGTCAATATGTGGTATAAGGGACTTGGCATTTCTGCAAGTGATAAAAACCTAATTGAGCAGCTATCCATGCGTAGCGCTCCCTTGGTTTTGCATATGATAATCAATCCCCTCAGCTACGTTGCTCATTTAATAGCGGAGAGGTTTTGGCTGAACAAACATGTGCAGAGGGCATCTCCAGAGCATCTCTCTGGGCGTCCTGACATTTCTTAGCAAAGAGCTGCTGGGAGGGATCTCGGCGCGTCCCCCCTCCAGCACGGGGATTTTCACACCCCGAATTGACGGACCGCTTTCACCGTCAACCTGCTGTACCCTACAGCACAAACGAGAAGCAAAGCCTGGCAGGTAACGTTCAGAGAATTGATGATGGGCTGAGGAGGGGTGCAGGGAGCGGGGAAAGCCCTGGGGGTGGCACTGGGGGTCCTGAGGGCAGCGGGCTGGGGGTGAAGGGGAGGGGGAGGAGGGGGGTAATGGGCTGGGTAGAGGGGTAAGGGGGTAAGTAAGGGGCTGAGGGGGTAACTGAGGGGGTTAGGAAGGGGCTGAGGGGGTAACTGAGGGGGTTAGGAAGGGGCTGAGGGGGTAACTAAGGGGGTAACTAAGCCGTTGAGGGGGTAACTAAGGGGGTAACTAAGCGGTCGAGGGGGTAACTAAGGGGGTAAGGAGGTGGGTAGGGGGTAACTAAGGGGATAAAGGGGCGGGTAAGGTAAGGGGGTAAGTAAGGGGGTAACTGGTGGGCTGAGGGGGAAGGGCCCGCTGTGGGGGGGCCGCTCCTCACCCGCTTGCTCCTGGCACAGGGGGGCTTCGCGGCGCCCAAACGGTGGCGCCGCCTCTTCACCTTGCCGCCGGCCGCTCCTCCTCCTCCTCCTCCTCCTCCTCCTCCTCCTCCTGCTCCTCCTCCTCCTGATCGGGCTCCTGGGCTGCCGCCCGGCGCCCCGCCGCCACCGGCCCTGCCACCGCCGGCCATGCCGCTGCCGGTCGCGCCGCTACCGGTCGCGCCGCCCGAGGCCATACCGCCCCCCCCCCGCGTTCGGTGCCGTCACGGGGCCCCCCCGCCCCCCGCCGCCACGCGCCGCGGGGCCTGCCCTGCCCCTCGTGGGAATAAAAATGTTGTTTTTGCAGAGTTACGTTGTTTAAAGGTAAGGAATGGGGTATCGAGGTGTGCTTGCAGCGATAAGAACGCTTAGCAGGCGACCTTGTAAAATGCAGACAACCAGACTCCGTAGAACAATTCGGGGAAAATCACGGTGTTGAGTCAAGTCAGGTAAGTGAAGAACCATTACCGCTTCAACCAGTAAAAAAGTCGAAAGAAATTCGAAATTTAACAGGCCGGCAACTGAAGGCCATGCATTGTCTGGGAAGCATCAGACAGATTGTGAGCCTGGATCACCCCCTCAGTGGGGAAACAGGGGAGGGTCCCGTCATCAAAAAGTATATAAACTGGGTTTTGGAACCAGCAGGGGCGCTCCTGCTCGTGGGACGCCCGCCACTGCGATCGCGAATAAATTCCTGCTTCGCTGAGCTCCTCGCCTGAGCCCAAGTTATTGGCTACGGAGTGTTTCTCACAATTTGGGGGCTCGTCCGGGAGCCAGTCGCCTACTGGGGAGCCCCACCGCCGCAGCAGCAGGAAGGCATGCCCCGCTGATTTCAGCGGTCCTGTGCATCGACGGCGGCGGTTCTGCGGAGAGCTGACAGAGGGCCCGAGACTGATGAAAGAGGCAGGATCCGTGAAGGAGTGGGGAAGGGAAGAAGGCAGGCACTCCGGCTTTGAGAATTGATCCGGTAACTCTGTGCACAGACCAAGGTAAGAAATAGGAAGTATTGCCTTGGGGGTCGGGTGAGACTCTGTGTGCCGTGTGATTGAGACGTACTTTTGTACGGAGCGAGTGTGGAGTCCTGATCCGCGGTTCCGCAGCTCCGCGAGGGGCGCGGCCGGAGACGGACGAAGCGTGAGATAAGGGAGAGAAAGGAAGAGTCTCGGGAAATGTGGTGTATGGTAAGCCCTTGCACGGGGAAGTGCTTGGCAATACACCAGGGAAATTTGGTGTGCGGTAGTCCTCGCACGGACGGGACGCCCGCCACTGCGATCGCGAATAAATTCCTGCTTCGCCGAGCTCCTCGCCTGAGCCCAAGTTATTGGCTACGGAGTGTTTCTCACACCCTCCCCCTCCCTCCCTCGCGCGCCCCCTCCCCTCACGGGAACGCGCGCCCCCCCCTCCCGCTGCCGCTCCCGTTCCTCGCCCCGCCCCGGTCCCGTCCCGGTCCCGCCGCCCTCCCGCTCCCGCCCTCAGGACCCGGCCGCCATAATGAACCCCGGCCCGGCCACCGTAAGCACGGGGCTAGGAGTCACCTCCAGAGCCTCCCCGCGCCGTGGCGCCGACCGCTGGTGTGCCGCAGCACCGCGCCGGGCGTGGGACGGCGCCCCGAGCCCACAGTGCTCGTCAGAAAAGCCCCGCACCGACAACCGATACCCCCGCACCGACAACCAACAGCCCCCACGCCGACAACCAACGCACAAGCAGTGTTTTAGGCCGGATTCGTGGCCCCGTTGGTCCGGGAGGCAGTCGTCACGCTAAATTCTACCCCACGGCAGGGGAACGATGGGCATCGTGACAGATCGCCGCCCCAGAAAATAAACACATAAATAAAGAATAAAAACGATAACGGGACATGAATCGTGCCCTTAATAACAGACATTGGGCAGTGAAATCACCGACTTCTGCAACAATACGTGCTCAGGGAACTGACTAAAACCCCTCCTGCATCGGCCATGTAATAGCTAGGCAAACATCACATAATACTTCCCTCCCTCATGTACACCAAACCTATTAAGGCAACCATAGTAGCGTGATAACGTGATTTTTCTCCTCCAGATCAGCGTCAAAGGCAGCTACGCTAGGTTTGCTCATAAGTTCAAACGCTGCTTTATTTATTTATTTAAATGCCATTTTTCTTATTTAGAAGGATTTCCATAGGGTGACAGGCCTTTAATGACACTCACGACTCAGAAACATTTGCCGATGCAGTCAAACGGTGTCTATTAACGCGAGGCACTGAAGTTAATTGGTATTAAAAATGAGCCAAAACGAAAGGCAAGTATCTGCGTGTCCAGCAGAATGACAGCGATCATCACCATTTGATCAATCTTCCCCCCACTCTCTGTTGCAGCTAGGTACAACGAAAAGAGTTTATGAAATCATTACGGGACATTCTTGTAGAAAACTTCCTCAAGCTTGGAAGAAAAAAAAACATTTCAGCTAAGTAAAACAGAAAATAACTGGAAGAAGTGAAGTATGGCGGTGTTGGAAAAGTTGCTTCAAAGACTTGTTTAATTAAAAAGAAGGAAAAAAGCAAGTTCCTACTGCAATCCCATCTTTGTCAAACTGATGGCGGGCACCAGTACGATGTGTTCAGCTAACACAGGCTGGAAGTTGTAACTGCAGCTGTGAAGTTTACCCAGTAAAAAGACTCCGCAAAGCATTCTAGCAGTTCCGATGCAATCACTGCTTCCTGAATTTGTGACTCACGGTTAACACGGCAGTACAGGAAGAAGTCTGGCATTCACTGTGCTCTTACGGTAAAGAATCTGCCCTGCGCACACCATCCCAAGCCATGTATGCGCTCCTAACAGGAAAGGACGATAGGCTGATAAGTCTCAGCAGAGGGAAAAAGACATCAGAGAACTACTTTATAACAGCAGCACGCGGGCTGCAACCAACGTTCTCTTCCTCTCATCATTTTCATTTCTGTGGACTCCAAGAGAATACACTCCCAACATTTTTCAGCTCTGGAGAACAAACAGCCCAACCAATCTCATTCACTGAACTACAAAACTGGTATTTTCGCTATCTAGTCCGGAAAAGGAGGCGCACGTCTCTAACGTACAGTGTAGAGACCTTGTTAATAGGCAAAGTCTGCATAAAATAGGTGGCCACAGCCTGATTTTCTGACGTTCAGGGCCTTGGGTCACACACCACCACAGCATCAGACTTAATGAAGTCACCAATCTATGTGGGCCTCTCGTTACACAGGTCACATGTTATGGACCAACCTCTCAAAGGCCAAAAACCAGCACTGATACTGCCGGGCCAACACATATCTGTAGCATCCCATTTCTGGGTGACAACACAATGAATGTTTCCACAAAGTACTCGATGCAACCTAACTACTGTGTTTGGTGATGCAAAGCAAGCCGTGTCAAAGCAGCGTAGCACCCAGGCACATTCCTGGAAGATGTTTTGCTGCTCACGTTGAAGAAAATAGATAAAAAAATCCTGTGCAGTTTGCACTTCTGAGCTCAAGTACCACAGCTATGCACTACAATTGAAGTGGCATCAAAGCTTGTAAGGTTTTGAAGCTTCAGCACTGCCATCCAAAGTCAAGGAGGCTGCATCTATTATCTTGAATTTGCCCCAGCTCAGTCCCCTGAAACAATTCCATAGACACGTACAAGCAACCCTTTTCCCACCCAGATTCTTTGCTTCATCTATTGCACCTCTACCTTGTGTCATATTCTTATTAATCTGCCCCTCAAAAGACTCCCTGGCTCACACAAAGAAGCAACCCAACAAATCCCTGTTCCCAGCCATGTTGCTTTCATGCTTTGGGAAGAGTTAACTGCAACAGCTCTAACTGTGATGCCACCTCACCCCCTCCACCTATGTGAGGTTCTTTGCCTTCTGTCTCCTCCTACGTCTACACCTGCACTAGAACCAGGAAGAATGTGCTTCCTACAATACTCCAAGAGCCTCTTCTGTTTCAGGATGTCATCATTTCAATTCAGGACTGAAAGTATTCCTAGCAAAAACCCAACAGCTAATAGCTAACAGAAGCAGTTGCTGGTGATCAGCTACAAGTAACCTGGAAGTACTGAGGAGTCACAAAAGAGAATTTGCATTACATTTAAGAACAGCATGCAGCTTAGGACCACTGCTTTCACTGACTACACTAAGCCATAAAAAAGAATTGGATTCTTACCTGCCATCACAGCAATTATGGTTTATGTTGCCCCCAAAACACACACGGCAGTACCAGAACTGTGTCAACTAGCTTTAACAGCTTCCCCAGCTATTAAGTACAGTAATTTCTGCTTCCTTTTTTTTCTTGGAGGAATATTCTTTTGTTTCCAGCCTCACTTACTTACTATACACACTGTTAATTAGCAACTATTTCTCCATACTCATAGGGTTATGGAGTCCCTATGACTGGAAAAGACTCTGTACCCTTCAAGATAAGAACAGCATAAAGGCAGCAACTCGCAAGACTGCTCTAGCTTAAAGCAAAGCTTTCCTCATTGCTCTCATCTCCTTTGACTTGAGTGCTGTCATCCTTCTACCAGAGCTTTAAAAACTTCATTACCACGAATGAAGGAAGACCAGAGCAATCAGAGAGGGTAGCAGAGGGTATAACTTAAGGAGCTGTTACTAGGATTTTTTTGTTGTTCCTGGTGGACTATTTTTCTCCTTGCCAGCAAGGAGGGAAAACCAGCAAGTTGTTTTCTCCAAGATTTTTTTTTTTTAGGTTTAAGAACACGGATTATGTTGTAGCAATTTCTTCGCTGTAAAGCGTCAGCTGAGAAGTCTAACAGTAAGAAGGGCAAGGGAAAACTGAATGCTGATGCAGAGAGTGCCAGCAGACATCATCCTCATTCCACGGGATGTTTGTAGCTATGGCAGTTGAAGTCTACACTTCCATATGCTTAACATACCCTATTTATAAGCCAATTTTAGCTGACCTAGCATGTATCAGTAGTACAGTTAGAGCCAGCAGCCTGCAGGAAAAAGTGGGCACAGGTGTTTCCATAGCAAGGCCTGTGAGTGTCTCCCATACATACTTCCAGTCTAAGCAAGCACATGAAAGGCTTGGCTTGTCGCTTACCTAAGGAACCAGGAAAACAAGGGAAAGCTAGATTTCGCTTGTGTCCTAATGCCCATATAAAAATAAAGACAGATGAAATACCCTTACTACCTTGTTAAATTCCATAAGCCGGAAGAGAACGTGCTGCACACAGGTACAAGTAAAATCCCTTGCTGGCAGGTTTGCAGATACAAATTTTTTATTTACACAGGCAAGTCTTATCTTTAAGATAAGACCCCATTTACCTCTTTACATTTCTCGAATATTTACATGACTTCATGATGCTCCAAGAAGGGAGTGATGAACAAAAAGATTACAGAAACTGTCAAAAGCATAGCAAAAAAAACCCAACCTATCATTGTGCTTTAAAACTTATGAGCTAGAATAATGTAGAAGAAATGTAGTTTTAGCACTTTGGTCCTAACGGTCATGCTCTAGAAGACGCTTAAATAGCAGAGGGGATTTCAGAAGTGACCGTATCCAGAGGTTGCCAGTGACAATTCATGAGTGAATCGTAGAGTTCTTCGCTTGTCTCCGTGAATTGTCTGTTCATTTCATCAACATCCAAGTAGAGCTGTGGATCTGAAAATAAAAGCCTGGTAAGTCCAAGTATCAAATCTGAGGCATGCGCACAAAAAAACTTCATGTGAAATGGCTAACAAAATGTATTTTAAGCTAAGTGTAATAAGCTATTAGATCTACTAATTTTAGTGAGGTATTTAGTCCTCTAAAATTTTGAGCCTCACAACTCCAACTTTTGGGAATTTGTATATTAGAAGGCTGGGACTAGAATTGTCTTTCAAGATAAAGACAAAGACAAGGTTTAAGATAGTAAAGATAACGGTTAAGGATAATCAGCCATGAAACCCTCCCAAGAGTCATTTAATTCACTTCTACGGCAATACACGTTACATAGGATAGTTTCTAAACACTAACACAAAATGCCTCCACGTGAGGAACTTTGCAAACCTTCCAGGACACAAATATGTTTTGTACCGTATTTGTAAGTGCAAGCTGAATCCTCCTTTTGGAATCTGCAACATAAGCTTTTACCTCAGGGTGGAGAACAAAGCTTTTGCATATTACTGAGTTTCTAATATAAAATCTGTTTAGCGGAACCAATACAAAGAACAAAATTCTGTCTTAGACCATTTTCAAATGGGAATGAAGGCACAGGTACAAGAAACCTGCTGCGAAGCATTGACAGTGTCCCGTTTTACTTGATGCGGTCAGTGTATGCTGTATCAGCTTTAAAACCCCAGCTGATTGCAGATCAACCCCACAGAGGTTTGACCTCAGCTGAATTTTCAAGATGTTCTTCATCCAGTAGAGGTTGGCTTGTATTGTTAAAAGGCACAAGGATGGCTAAACTCAAGTGACAATGATAGAACCCTTATTACCGTCAGTAATTAGGTCATCACCGATATTAGTCATAACTGAAGATTCCTGAAAGACAGAAAAGGCTAAGTTTAGTCATAACTCATTTCAGAAAGCATCACAGATTCAAAGTGCTGCAGTCTCAACCCATTCCTTCTTCCTACAACTACAAGGATAGATGGCATTTTATCTACTTATTTTTAGAAGAAAGCCAATATTACAGTACAGGTTGGAAGGGACCTCCGGAGGTCACAACTAATACATTGACCACGATAAGACCACTTACAACAACTGTTTAATTTGCTTTAAGCAAAGCAAATCAGAAGAACAGGAACAGAAGAAGCGTACGCAATTATGCTGTCAAAACCATTCTTTGGTATGCGTGAACAAATAATGGTGTATAAATCACTAATTCTATGGATTTACTATTTAAGCACTTAAATACAAACACCTCTGAATGGAATCTGCTCTTTTAACTTCACACTAAGCAGAAAGCATGTTTTCAACTTCGGATTCTTTTTGCTGATTCACACAAATCTGTACAACATATTATCTGTGAAATATTTTCTTTACAGCAAGCGTGCACTATCTTTACCTCAAAAACAGCTGGAGCCATTAAAGAATCTCCTAAAGAGCAGTCTCCAACAGCTTGCATGCTGTCATAGGGAGCATAGGAGCTGTAGTTGTAGTCAGCGTAAGCATCGTAACTCCTCTGCGAGTAGTAGTTCTGGTAATCTTGGTAATAATCATTATAGTTGTATGACTGGTACCGCTGCAATTCTGCTTTCAGTCTGAAACATGAGGAGTTGCATACAGTCAGAGAACAAGAAACTGTAAACCCAGTTCTGAACTTAAACAATTTGTTAGCTTACATACTTCAAAGCTTAAAAGGAAGCTTTCCTAAACAGTCACCTAAGTGACAGCTTAAGTCACAGCTCAAAACCTCATTTCTATAGAAGCAAGCATCCTCACCTTTGCCAATACCAGAAGGAATTGTTCTCATGGATTAACTCCAGAGCCTTGACATGGTTACCTGTACACATCAAGTATTTTTAGCGTTGGCATAAGCAAGCTGCTGCTAAGTCTCTGTGCTTTGCTAAAGATTGATTTAAGACCAGAGACATTTATCAAGCACAGCTGCTTTAAAGATGCAGTCTTAACCCTTCTATCTTTTGTTTGGTTAATTACTAGATCTTATTTCCAGAAAGAAGTGAATGGAGTCAGATTATCCATTTCAAAGAAGCATCTGACACTGCCTGTCAGTTTGCCATGTCTACCTCCACCTGCTCTGTTTTTTTGTTTGTTTAAAGTCCATTAAACATTCAACAGCTGCCAACTATACCACTCAGGTGAAGTCAGTCTTGCTTAACAACACAATCGCGATTCTCCAGCATGACGCCTTATTATTAGTGGGAGAATTACAAAATACGCTGGTTCTTAAGAAGAAAGGGCCAGCTGATTAGCTTTCACTACTTTCCCTTTCAAGATTTTCTCAGGGGCAGCTTCAGACTAATGACAAGAACCAAGACAAGTGCTATCTGTACTAAAACTGAGGTACACTGCATAAAGAACATTCAGATAACCCAGCTGCATATTCAAAAAAATCCGCTGTTTAGACTTGTCTTCACTGATTCTGTACAGGCAGACCTCCTGTGTTTGCAGTGTCCAGTTTCTCTGACTTGAATTGGGGATGCAGAGAAGTGAGTTCTATGCTTTTGGGGAAGAATACAAGCTGAAGGCATTCTGAAATAGCTTCCAAACTAAGCAAACATGAGGGACAAACTAATCCAATGGCTGGGTATTTCAATGCTAAGAGAGCACGGTACTCAGCCATTCAGAAACGTATTACTGATGTGTATTTTAATACCTACATTTGTTTCAATACTGCAAAGCTACACAAGTTCTAATAAAGAGGTAATCCATTGTCTTGTTACTGTAGTAAACAAACAGAAGATACATCACCTTAGGTCTTCTGCTTCCAACTGCACTCTTCCTACATACAGTTGTGTAGGGAAGGAAAATCTGAAAATACTGTTGACGTTCTTCTGGATAGCCGAAGCAAGAAAACATGTTTGTGGCTTATTCTTGTTTTCAAAATAAAACAATATTAATTTAATCAAAAAATTTTGGCAAAGAAGTTTGGACAGTGCTCTCTTGGAGAAGAGCATTTCCATTCTAAAGCAGAAGGAGGCAACATTTGCAGAATTATGCTAGGTAAACAGAAACACGTGTCATTTTTTACTATTTAACAGAACGCACAAGCTAACCTCATGAACATACTGAAATTGTTTATATGAAGTCCTGTTTTGTCAGTATCCTGGATCAAAGTTCATCAAATTTGGTATCAATTCTTTAACCGTTCAGAGACCTGAATTGCCTTAAATAAGTGATAGAACTGAGCCGGTAGAGTAAGAAACCCTCTCAGGAAGTGCTAAGCTTTAAACTCCCCATTGCCCTAAGCTCATGAAAAGCAAAGAATAGCATTCTAAACCTGTTCCAGTAATAACGCCTTTGGCTTTCTCCCTGCGTTCCCATTTTTCCCCCCCACTTCTTTCCTGTCAACCCACTGTAAAACTAGTTATGTGCTTCTCTCAAACTAGAGGGAAAGCTCTAAGAACAAGAACTCCCTAGCATATAAAACCACTTGTTGTCCCTTCTACCTTATGCAGGCCCAAACCTGAAAATATTTACCAATGCATTCAGCTTTGCTACTGTTGAGAAACAAGGCTGGTTACAATGGCAGCTAAGCCCAAGTTGCGCTGTCTGGCTAGACTTAACAGTTGGATTCCCCCAGCCATCCTGAAGCAGGTTGATGAATCCAGGGAGTCAAAACATAGGACTTCTGCATTTCTGGTTTTGTAGACTGCATCGTGTGTACAGCCACTACAGCAAGGGCCACAGACTTTCCAAAGGCAGAGCTACAAGAATCTGATTATTTAGAATAACTGTATCAATGCACAACTCCTTGGTTACCTTTTAGAAATTCCTATGCTCAGCCGGATTCCTTTTCCCCCCAGACCTGGTGCGTTCTGGCAGTCTTGCAGTGCCCTCATCTGATCACCTTGCTCACCAAATCTGACATAGGCATACCCTCTACTATTTTCAAAAGGGAGAAAACCAATTCTGGTATGCATAACAGTTACAAAGCTAACGAATTCAGTTTCTGTCTTCTACAAAAAACAGAAGATAGCAGCTACTATAGCTTCTATTACTTAAGCAACCTCTCTGGCATGTGCACGTGCACAGAAAAGGCTTTCACCAAATTAAAAAACTTGGGCCAGAAGCAAAAAGCTTATTCCTTGGTAGCATTAAGATGCAACTCACTGAGAGCCAGCAAAACAATACATTTTAAGTGCTCTCTGCGTAAGTAATCAGATTCCATATTTCTGCATATACAGCAGTTAATCAGTTAGCACTAACCCACTCCTTTTGGAGCCACAAACTTTATTGGTCACAAACACCAAGAGCTGGCTGTAATTATCTGAACCAGTATTAACCGGTACCTCTGAACTCTTCAAACAAAAATATCTTTCAGGTGCTCTTAGAAGAACAACATCAATTGCCTGCAACAATTTGATGGCTTTGCTAAACGGAGCACTGAAAAGCACAGTGGTACAGTTTCTTTTGTAGCCTGTTCAGAAATTATAGCCCCGTGCCTACAGCTTCAAATCAGGCCAAGCTTACCAGCCCAACTCTTACAGCTTAAGTTCACTGCACTCGAATGCCTTCAAGACGTGCTTTTAGGAGCCATGGAGAAGAACCCTCTGGTAAGACCACCATTATAAAGTACTGAGTGTTGTTTTACACTTAAAATAGAACTATCTGTTACAGTCATCCATCAGCTTTCCCTAGGCTGCTGCTCTCTCACTACTGAATGTGATCCTGCTCTCAGTTTCCCACTAACTTTTTCCCCCAGCGTTTATGGCCTCTTTTCATCTATGACACTTTTAAGGGACTACACCGTGTTGAAAAATGCTGGTTAACATTTCCTTTTACACAAGGTGCCTCATCGAATTTTCCTGACAAAACCAAACCCCAGAACCTTAACTAGAAGAGGAAGCACACAAACACACACGCCTCCCTGGCCACCATATCTCCCCAAAACATATCTGTTCAGTAACAGACCAACTGTAAGAATACTGCGATTAAAATCAGTATAGCTCTATACACTGCTTTTGTTCGGGATTACTAGCTAATGTCCTTCCCCTTACCCCTTCTGGAATTAATACTGAATTCTGTACTCCAAAACGCGGTTCTTAAGTCATACAAATGACATTTAACAATCAGAATTTTTCCACACAGTGATCCTCAATAAAAACTTCAATCCTCTACTGCAGTCTTTCAACAAATTAAAGGAATACAAAACTGGCTAATAACTGTTCAGTGATTTTTGGACCTTTGTAGCACTAGAGTAACAGCAGTACACTCTGCAGCATAGTTGCAAGTACGTGGGAATAAGATACTCTCTCTCATCTCTTTTTTTCTCTGAAAAGTGTGAGGCCTCTATTTCACCCTACTAAAGATTTTACCACCAACTGTACTGCTAGCATTGAGACACTGCAACTTCTGTGCTTGTATGAGATGCAGGACAGGTTCCTTAAGGTGTCGCAATTTTTTGTCTAAACCTAGTGTTGAGATCAAAAAAGGGATTGCTACTAATTGCGTACGTATCAATAACCAGGACAGAAGACATGCTGCATATAGGAATTAAACTTTTTCTAAAGCTCTAGTACATGAACATATCAAATCCCGCAGATTTTTTCTAGTATGGTTTCAGAGGTCTTACTTGATGGACATAAGCGCACAAGTGAAGACAAAAGATATTCTGTTTACCTGAAGTACATGAAGGTTTGAACTACATTCTAGTCCTGATCTTTCCAGTCAAAACTGTTTAAAAAACAACCCACCAAACAGTAAAACAAACAAGAAAACCCCATGCTTCCTCTCTACATAAAACTTTTCACAATTGTGTTTTCTGCCCACCACCTGGCTTTAAAAAGTATACGAACTTCTTTGAAAGATCATGTTTTTAGTCTGAACTCCAAATGAACAACGTGTAGGGCATGTAAAGAACAAGCACGTCATTAATGAAAGCTTTTCTCTAAAAAGGATAAACTTATTCTTGGGGAAAAGTGTGGAAACAGATGTTATCTAGGCAATATTCCTACAGGAAAAACGAATAATTTTGCCACACCTCAAAGGAAAAAATAATTGTGCTTAACAGGTAAGAAAATAAAAAAAATCAGAGCAAACCAAAAAATAAATCACAGAATATGCATCCTCGTTTTAATCATTAAGGATTACCTTTGAGCTCTGCTTTGGTGCTTGGCTTTGCACTTTCACAGGCTACACACTTCGTGGCCTCTGCTTTGTTTTGAACCAAGCAGGTCTCCCAATCCCAGCTTCCTTCAGGCTTCTTGAATTTGTCTAAATCCAGAAATTCTCCAGAAGGAGCAGAAAATGCAGATGCACTGCTACTGGTCACAGGTGTTGGACCCTCTGTGAGACAAACAAGACAGTTAACCATCCTGTTTGAACATGAACTATAAAATGAACATTAACTTTTAAATTTGATTTGTCAAATCCCACAGAAATGTTCAAAACTACTCCGCAACTCCCCCCCCCCCCGCCCCTGAAAAAAATAAAAGCCACCAAAATCCCACAAAGAAACAAACAAACAAACAAAAAAACCAGAGTGGAACTCAAAGCTTCCAAACAACACACAACTCTGTTCAGCACACAAGCTTCTGCTGCTGTTGACCACAGTGTAACCTCCATAAAGAGGCCTGACAGGTGCCTTTTAAAAAAAAGGTGCCTTTTAAGAGAGAAGCAGAAGATAACGCTTCAAATTCAAAACCGGAAAGACAAGAATGGCTCTTCCCTTCCACAGCACACGCAGAAAACTTTTATCCTAGTATTACTTGCATCGCTCTTCCTCTTGACAAGTGCAACGTAACCGTGCAATTCACTGCACCATGGTCACAGTAAACCCCTCATTTCCAAAATTCCTCCTTGCAATGGCAAGAGCCTCAGACAAAGATGCCGACTGACCGCTCAGAGGTTGGAAGTCCAAGAGAATCAACTCTGTCTGAAATCCATTATCTTACCTCATGAAATTTCAGTCTTACCGCACAGGATGATTACAAAAGCCCGGTCTAGTCCATCTTAATTTGTTTCTTCCACGATATATTTGCACAGGTGTTTTTCGATGTAATGGCATGTTAAATGACATTTAGAGTCAAAGTTAGAATTAGAATCGTATTTTAAAAACAATACAACCACGCTCAAAATCAATTACGGTCACACACAATGGGAAACAACCCAGTACTGCCCTGAAGAAGTTACCCAGCGGGTCACTCGCTTTCTTGAAGCCTACCACTGACCTTCATAGGCATCTCTCTGCTTTAGCTTAAGACTAGTTAAGACTACACTGTCTTGAAATCTGGCTTCACATCTCCCCTCAATTACATACAAACGGTGAGTAGAGGCATTTTGGACACATTCTGTAATTTTTTTTACTTATTTTTTGAAAGAGAAAAACGCAGTCATTTTTAACTCTTTCTATGGAGTTCTCATTTTCACCAGTGAAAAATCACTATGTTGTTTTTAAATTAAGTCACCCACTTCAGCCATCTTCCCTCACCAGCTGCAAAGCCGGGGGTATCTGCATTGATCCAGCTCCGTACTAATACATTTCACAATCAGTTCAATTTATGCGACAGGCTGGAACCTGGGCTGAGACCTCTGAAGTGCCTGTAAACCAATCCTGCAGACAGCCGCTAACCCATCAACCGTACCTGGGAATCGTGTTGCTTAAAATATTCCATATATGCAACGTACTTTTATTCTGTACAAGATTCACAGAGGCTAGGATGGAAACAACAGGAAAAAAAGGACCATACCTGGTTTCTCAGACTGACAGGCTACACATTTGTTATCTTCCGTCTTATTTGGTACAAGGCATATTCCACAGTCCCAAGAGCCTTTCGCCTTCTTAAATTTGTCTCCAAAGCCCAGAGTGGCTGTTGTGTCAGTGCTGCTCGAGGAGGATGTCACTGTCACCGAGCTGTCTGTGACCACTGGTCATGTCAGAGCAGGCATTACTCCCGTTCCAGGTTTTGGTGTCTCACATGCTACACATTTTGTAGCTTCCGGTTTGTTTTGGACAAGACATGTATCACAATCCCACGTTCCAGGTACTGTTTTGAATTTGTCTCCAAAGCCCAGCATCCCTGCTGGGGGCGCTGCTGGCTTTGAGGTGTCGCATTGACTTGAACTTACTGTCTGTTTCATACTCTCAACTGTTGAGGCTTTAGTAGCTTGACAAGTTACACATTTGTCCTTTATGTCTTTGTTTTGCAGAAAAGGGTCACATGTATCAGATTGCCAGTACGATGCTTGTTTAGAAGTCTCTTTACCTGCAGAAAAAGTTGTTATTGCAGGCCTAGTATAAACCACTGTGCTTGTTGTAGGTTGTGCAGACGTAGAAGAGCGTGTTTTCAACAATCCAAAGTCTAGGAAGCAAGAAAAAAAAGTCTTCCTGTTAGCCCAGCACCTCACTACATGTAACTAAGTGACTTTACTAGAGGGCAAAAATTTCAACCCAGGTGCCAATGGTTACAACTAGACATTCAGACCGAGCGCAACAGGAAGTCCCCAGAAATCTTATCTAAACGGATGAAATTTCATCTGCTGCACTGGGTCACAACAGAACATTTCGTTAAAGCTTCATTTAACTCTTTGTTTCCAAGCAAGCTTTAAATCAACATTTTCACTGGTCGATACAAGTACAAACAGACAGTAGCTGACTGAAATCTGACAGTCCAACGTGGAATGGAAATAATACAATTTGATTAAGACGCGATGCCCAATCGAATCAAATTTCTAAAGCTCCTCCTTCCGTAGCAGATGACTCAAATCTACTCCAGTAACTGTACAGAAGTTTGTACTCGGAGCAGCAATCCATGCGGTATTTTCCCACAGATGCTGAATATTAATTAAATAATAAAAACTCAAGACAATTGAACAACTGTCTAATTTTCTATAATCTTTTTCAAAATGCATCGGACACAGGACAACTCCTTATTTAAAAGGTGGCAATTTTAACAGAAAAGACAAGCTACTAATACAGAAAGACTAAAGGAAATGCATCTTAAACAGCAGCTCAAGTTGCTTGTAAATCTACATTGAACATAGTTGTTTTGTGGTTTGTTTGTTGGTTTTTTTTTAGTCAAAAATGAAGTCTTTGAACAATGTGAAAAACACACTTTATGAAACTGTTGAAAACAATTGCAATTGCTTAAAAACAAAATTCAGAAAAGGGTTTTTAACGTAAAACACTCCACTTCTGTTTGCAGTTTAAATTTTAATCCACAGGAGCCATTGTAAGCTAAGGCCCAAAGATTCGCAGCTTTCGCCATGTATTTGGAACTGAAGCTCTTTCCTATTCTTTCTTCACCTGGGCTGAAGGTGGGACAGGAGTGTTGAGCTTTACAAACATTTCCTTTTCAATTCCACAAATTGTATTTACTTAAAATGAAACACCGATTATCTGGCTAATTCTCTTAGTACCTCATTTACAATTACATCCTAACACGTAAAGGAGATGCAACCCATCTGCTTTTCATCTTGCAGTTTTACTTCCAGCAACAAACACCACTTAGAATAGAAGGGGGCAGATGCACCCTAACAAACGCAGCGCTTAATGTAATGCTCTCCTACATTCATATTTATAGCAGATACTCTATTAACCATAAGTCGTGTGTTGGTTTTTTTTTAATAAAAAATGCTAGCGTATTTTTTGCAGCATCTTTTTAAAAGGAGTTCATTATCTCTCCAGGATTTTTTAGAACGTCTAAGACGCTTCCTTCCTTTAAGACGTGGGCAGTGGTGAAGGGACCACCAGCAAAATCTTTGACCTCCTCTTTCTGTGTGTTGATGTTGGTTGAGGTGGTGGTGTCTTTTGAAACAAAAGAAAACAAAAACAGCTTTCACAATGTGACCTAGTTAGAGCAGATTATACTCACTTTTGTTAGAAACAAGAATTTCCAGCTTTCATGCTTCTCACATAAGACTCTTCACAAATTCTACTTACTTTGCAATGCTTTATGATTACAAGCAAAACAAAAAGCAACAAAACAAAAAAAAAATATAAAAGCAGATCTGTCACTGGAAAAATACTGCAGAAGTCCAACACTGCCTGGAATTGCTAGCATGCGCAGACAAGACAGATTGAAGATTTAATAAAGAAAAAAAGGAAAATCAGCACTTCAGATCTGAAGTGCTAAAGTTTCAGTTACCTAGGGTAAGAAAGGGCGTCACTGGAGTACCACTGGGTCCAGAAAGTTCTGCCGATTTTACAACGGGAACACTAAATGTAAACCCAATCTGCTATGAACAAGAGAGGTTTTTCAGATTCTCAAGCCACAGGAACTTCAATCGAATGCACACACAAAACCAAATCTGAAAGCTGCTCTTCACATTTGTAGCACGCATGCTGAATGACAAATTATAAGCCAGAAGCCTACATACTTTTCTCCATTAAGGCAGATTCTGCTTTAGTGTTCTGCAACAGCCTACTAAATGCCTAAGAAAAAAAGTCAAGCTCCTTTATTATTTTACTTACAGAAGACGTAGGTAGCACTTCTGCCTCAGTAGATTTCACAACTGGAGATGAAAACGCGAACTCAGGACTGCTAACAGTACCTGCTGGTTGTATCTGTATTTTCAAAAGAATTAAAGGTTTATATTTAAGAGCAACAACTACCTGAATTCACTACCCAACAGAAGTCCCGCAGTGACGTCGAAAAACCTGATGTTTGAGTTATTTTGCAGATAAAAGTAATAATAAAACACAGGGAAGTTTCCAAGTGGGTATAGGACAATATCTTCAAAACCAAATTCCAGAAACTGAGAGGAAAAGCTGGAGATGCTACTTAGGTCTAAATGCACGGAAAAGCAAGCCAGGAAGCTGAAGAACGGCAAACTCAGCCCAATGATACTCCAAGAACTTCAGCAAACACCTCAACATGTTAAAGCAGCTGTCTACTTCAAACCATACAAAAAATATTTCAAGTACTCTGGAACAGATTAATGTTTATTTTATTGCAATAATATGCCAATTATTGCACCCTAGGCTCATTCTATGTGAGGCTTATATGACCACGTTACCTCTAATTTAATAACTTAAATAAAGTTGTGGTTTAACCATTGCAGGCAACTAAGCACCACACAGCCACTCGCTCACTCCCTCCAAGTGTAACAGGGAAAAGAACCGGAAATAAAGAAGTAAAGTTGTTAAATTTGAGGTAGCATTAATGACTCATCGCATGTAATGGCTACCTGGAAAGACAAATGCCATAACCCTGTACATACTCCCCACTCCTTCCCCTTCTTTCCCCCAGCATTTATTGCTGAGCACGATGCTAAATGGTGTGGAATATCCCTTCGGTCCTCTGGGCTCCGCTGTCCTGGCTGAGTGCCCTCCCAGCCTCTTGTGCATCCCCGACCTCCTCGCTGGCAGGGCAGCGTGAGAAACAGAAAAGGACTTGTCACTGTGTGAGCACTGCTCAGCAACAGCTAAAACACCAGTGCCTTACCAACACTGTTTTGCTCACAAATCTGCAACACAGCATCATCTACTACGAAGAAAATTAACTCTACCCCTGCCCAAACCACTATAAATAACTTGGCATAAAGTCCACACCCCCCTTCCCCCGCAGACTTCCACAGCATTTGAAGCAGTTATACAATCACGTTAAATGGGAGTTGGCAGGCTCTAAGACTGAGAGAAGCAGAATCAAAACATTTATGCCTTTTTCCCCAAACTGGCATACAACCCCAATTCATTCAGCTGCGTAGAAACTAATATTTGTTAGTTTCATGAGCACCACAGAAAAAGTCAACTCGCAATAAAGCAGTATACTCATTGTAAACATTATTTATAGCATAAAGATTTACCTTGCCCGCCGCCGTCGCTGCTGCATCTGCCATGCCTGCCGCCTCCGTTGAATTTGCCACGCTTGTCGTTGCCGCTGTTGACCTTGATATGTCCTTTGTCATCAGTAGATATGGCATGCCCGCCGCCATTATTGGATATGTCAAGCCTGAGGGCACTGTTGAACACGTTATGCCCGACGTCGCTGTTGTATATATCATGTCCTCCACCTCCTCCTCTGATAGATCTGTCAAGTCCTCCACCTCCGATGGATCTGTCATGCCCTCCACCTCTGATGGATCTGTCATGCCCTCCACCTCTGATGGATTTGCCATGCCCGTCGCAGCTGCTGGAGTTGCCGTGCTCATTGCTGCTGTTGAAACAGCGCTCGGTGACGCTGAGACAGCGCTACTACCAACGAAACTAGAATTGAACTGAGGCAGCGATGCAGCACTGATGGGTAGGGGTATGTTCGGTAGCACTGGTTCCTCCACTTCCTAAAGTTGCAAATTTTAATTTTTCTTATACAAGACATACTACTTTCTCACCCCATCGCACCCAATTTATTAACAAAATTAAATAGAACAAAAATCCATACAAATTAAGAGAAAGCAAGTTTCCAGAAGAAATCCCGATCTCCCCACCTCTGTCTACCACGTCATTTTAATTTATGGCAGGCCTGCTTCCACATTATACTCTATTCAACAACTGTACAGCAAGAACACTGAAAGTTAACTCAAAACCTGTGCAGAACAGAGACGCACAGATCACATTTTTTTTCTTTCTTTTCTATACTTTAGTCATCAAAGCTCTGGAGAAGCATCATCCTTTCTAACTACCCTCGCATGGCCTCAATTAAGAGTACACTCTCAAGACAAGTGAGAAAGTGTTCCTCTTGCAAAATTAGGCAGGATAGCTGCCAAAGTTTCTAAAGTCATTACAGCAGTGAACGTGGAAAAAGGTAATGTTTAAAGAAGCAGGTAGGTTCAACAACCAAACTAAACACAAAAAGCACCAAAGAAAGTCAGACTAGCAGCACTGAAGATTGTGTTCTGGTAAATACAGTCTATACCATGTATCAGGATGCAAATATAAAAATCAGAAAACAGCCTCTTAACAACTTCAATTTTCATCCCTGCCACTTACTTTATTCGATTACTAAGATTGGATGAGTTATGTTTTAAATGGCATAGGAAATCTGACCAAAATTTGTACAGTACTATCATGATCTACTTAGAAATGACTAGGCAGGGATGTAAGTTGGTACTACTGATATTCAGTGCATCCTGTAGCTTACATCTGTTTCACAGTTTTGATTTGAAAAGTTTATGGAACTTTTGATATTTGGACCATTATTTTATTTGCGTTACAGGAATAAACAACAGTGTTTACGATTTCTTTATATTGCATCATCCGGAAGTCCCATTTAATGATTTGAAACTTAAATTAACTTAAATACTTAATATTAACTTAATATTAATTAAATACTTAATGTTAACGTAAATACTTAAATTAACTTACAGGCAGCTTATATAACATCCAATAAAAGAAAAAATAATCTGAATATTCATGGTCATAGTTTTATGGAATAGATTTTTCCTATTAAAATGAGAAAAAAACTCTCTCACAATGAGTTTGGTGAGTATCAAAAACTGAGTCATCGTTAGCAGACATGCAGAATGCTCTCTTCTACTACTCTTTTTCACACTCTTGGCCTGTATCTTTCTGTGTGACTTAAATATGAAACCAAAAATTAAGCTTTTTTTTTCTTTTTATACTTGGCACTCGTTTCAAGTATCATTCCTGTAGAAAAACTATACAAACCTTCACCAAAACTTCTCTTCTTAGGACTCATTCATTCAATTGCTAACGAGAAATGTTATAGTTTGCTATATAGCCTGCTTAGCACTGTAACTGCATAGAGGAAGAAAGATCCCTAAGGCATATGCTCAGATTTTTCTCTAATCCAAACTGTCAATCCATTAGAATTCTGAAAAAAGTCTTACATCAAAACAGATCTTCATTCAGACAACTATCGCTTGCCCATAACAGCCCATATTCCTCTTTCTGTTAACACCTGTGAGCTTCAAGGGGGCAAAGACAGTTGTCAGCCTTCAAGCAAGTCTAATCTACAATTGGACTCAGGATATAAAATATATATATACCCACACACACACGCATAGATATATAGCATTGGTGGGCCAGAGATTTACTGAGTATTCCAACTCAACTGTCCAAAGGGACTCTTGCCAGCAGATCAGTGTGGTGCTCCTGCTCCAGAACATGGCACCCAACAGAGACCAGCATCACAAAAAACACTACCACCACTACCTACTCTACAAACAAAAGGTAGGGCACTGCAATAAACTTTGTGAACGAAATCAAAAGCAGTGTGAGTTTTCTGTATCTCCTTCCTAAATGGAGAAGTAGAAAGGAGTTCTAACAGAGACAATTTAGAACAGTTTGAAAAAAACATAATTAAAACCCAGCACCTGATTGCACCTGTACCAGAACCTTAAAGCCAGTCGCTTCCACCCCTAAAAAGGTGGTTGTTGTGAAGTCCAACTTTTAGATGCCAAAACAAAGTGTTGAGTTCTTTCTGCAAGCCAAAGAATGCCCATGGTCACCTAAGAATTGCTTGGCAGATGAGCACAGAGTCAACAAAATTCCCTGCTACTGTTCTTTGAAAAGAGCGACTCCCTAAAAACCGAGTGCAAAGTCCCTTAACTCAAGCATTATTACCCAAAACACCATTTGCCCAGAAGGAAAAGCCATCAATATTATCTGGAGGATAACTCATTTGACCTAAACCAAGAAAGCAGTATAACACAAAGCAGTCTCCTCAAGAAGAAATTCAATTAATTCTGCTGGATTTTTTTTATTTTAGAGATGAGTTAGCATTTGGCCTCAAATGATTCTAAAGAACACATGGTCTTCATGTGAACTCAAAGCAGACAATTAACTTCATCATGAAAGGAGTATTAAAAAGAAGAATAATAAATCATAAATCTTCCTCCATGTTTTTGCTTAAAAAATAAAGAAAAAAACACATCAATAAACATCCTCCTGAACTGTAACTCACTTCCCCTACTTCACCTTCTAAAGAATACTTCAGAAAGAATCATCCCATTAGGACAGAGCTTTCAAACTGCAAGCAATTAAATAGCTAAAACTAATAGCTTTTCCCCTAGGGAACATTAGGAGGGACAAATTATTTTGTTATAAGTAAACTGAGTTATAAACCATGAAATATCTGTCAAAGCAAAATTTGTAACACTACAGATTTAGTTAAACTACAAAATGAGCCATATTTCCTGTAGAAGGAAAAAATTAGGCCTCCAATAGCAAAGATCCTTTCTGTGGATACAGCATTATAACGTGCCTCGTTTCCCATCTTCGTATCCTACTCAGAAGATAAACTTGGGATAAAAAGTGGTGTATCAGTACTTTTATTCTTGCTCATCTTCCTTCCTTTCATAAAAACAACAATTTTCTCAAAGTTCTATTGATCTTCAAACACAATCCAGACTTTGCAGCTCCCTCAAAATACAAAATTTTCATTGGATTTCACATTCCTTTTACTGAGAACTGTCACCACCTTTCCAAAAAGACAGGCATGCAGACCGTACTGAAAAAGGAGATTTCTTTCTTCCTTCAAGTAAGTTTTAAATTAATAGATGTCATACCTTTCAGATGGTTCTGCTCGCTGTTCTGCAGGCAAAGTCTTCTCTCTCATCCCCTGCAAGTTAAGTTTAGTTCAAGACTTAGCTGAATATGTACAGAATACACAAAGTACCAACAACCACTTCATGTGGTTTTTTGTGGTTTTTATTTTATTTATTTATTTTTAATTTTATAGCACTGAATACACCTCACCTACTTAACGTTGTTCCCTAATTCAGCATTGTGGGTACAGTTCAGTTAAATTTTGAGGCTAAAGTAAGCATCACTGCTTCACTCAGCATTGAGGACAAACTGATAGAACACTAAATCAAATTTGTCAAATCCTCTAACAAAGAAAGTAATTACTTTAAACAAAATGACAAAAATTGTGTGTGTGGGGGGGAGAGTTTTCATCAAAACTTGTGTTTACCAACCCCGTAAAAGGGACGTACTTTTCGGTTTTCTATCATTTATCAACAAACAAGAAAAAAAAAAACCTCTACCCCCACAAAAAACTAAGCAGTTGCTGCTACAAAGTTGCTGTAAAGCTTTTTGCTTCTGGCCCAAGTTTTTTAATTTGGTGAAAGCCTTCTCTGTGCACGTGCACATGCCAGAGAAGTTGCTTAAGCAATAGAAGCTATAGTAGCTGCTATCTTCTGTTTTTCGTAGAAGACAGAAATTGAATTCGTTAGCTTTGTAACTGTTATGCATACCAGAATTGGTTTTCTCCCTTTTGAAAATAGTAGAGGGTATGCCTATGTCAGATTTGGTGAGCAAGGTGATCAGATGAGGGCACTGCAAGACTGCCAGAACGCACCAGGTCTGGGGGGAAAAGGAATCCGGCTGAGCATAGGAATTTCTAAAAGGTAACCAAGGAGTTGTGCATTGATACAGTTATTCTAAATAATCAGATTCTTGTAGCTCTGCCTTTGGAAAGTCTGTGGCCCTTGCTGTAGTGGCTGCACACAGGATGCAGTCTACAAAACCAGAAATGCAGAAGTCCTATGTTTTGACTCCCTGGATTCATCAACCTGCTTCAGGATGGCTGGGGGAATCCAACTGTTAAGTCTAGCCAGACAGCGCAACTTGGGCTTAGCTGCCATTGTAACCAGCCTTGTTTCTCAGCAGTAGGAAAGCTGAATGCATTGGTAAATATTTTCAGGTTTGGGCCTGCATAAGGTAGAAGGGACAAGAAGTGGTTTTATATGCTAGGGAGTTCTTGTTCTTAGAGCTTTCCCTCTAGTTTGAGAGAAGCACATAACTAGTTTTACAGTGGGTTGACAGGAAAGAAGTGGGGGGGAAAAATGGGAACGCAGGGAGAAAGCCAAAGGCGTTATTACTAGAACAGGTTTAGAATGCTATTCTTTGCTTTTCATGAGCTTAGGGCAATGGGGAGTTTAAAGCTTAGCACTTCCTGAGAGGGTTTCTTACTCTACCGGCTCAGTTCTATCACTTATTTAAGGCAATTCAGGTCTCTGAACGGTTAAAGAACTGATACCAAATTTGATGAACTTTGATCCAGGATACTGACAAAACAGGACTTCATATAAACAATTTCAGTATGTTCATGAGGTTAGCTTGTGTGTTCTGTTAAATAGTAAAAAATGACACTTCTGTTTCTGTTTACCTAGCATAATTCTGCAAATGTTGCCTCCTTCTGCTTTAGAATGGAAATGCTCTTCTCCAAGAGAGCACTGTCCAAACTTCTTTGCCAAAATTTTTTGATTAAATTAATATTGTTTTATTTTGAAAACAAGAATAAGCCACAAACATGTTTTCTTGCTTCGGCTATCCAGAAGAACGTCAACAGTATTTTCAGATTTTCCTTCCCTACACAACTGTATGTAGGAAGAGTGCAGTTGGAAGCAGAAGACCTAAGATGATGTATCTTCTGTTTGTTTACTACAGTAACAAGACAATGGATTACCTCTTTATTAGAACTTGTGTAGCTTTGCAGTATTGAAACAAATGTAGGTATTAAAATACACATCAGTAATACGTTTCTGAATGGCTGAGTACCGTGCTCTCTTAGCATTGAAATACCCAGCCATTGGATTAGTTTGTCCCTCATGTTTGCTTAGTTTGGAAGCTATTTCAGAATGCCTTCAGCTTGTATTCTTCCCCAAAAGCATAGAACTCACTTCTCTGCATCCCCAATTCAAGTCAGAGAAACTGGGCACTGCAGACACAGGAGGTCTGCCTGTACAGAATCAGTGAAGACAAGTCTAAACAGCGGATTTTTTTGAATATGCAGCTGGGTTATCTGAATGTTCTTTATGCAGTGTACCTCAGTTTTAGTACAGATAGCACTTGTCTTGGTTCTTGTCATTAGTCTGAAGCTGCCCCTGAGAAAATCTTGAAAGGGAAAGTAGTGAAAGCTAATCAGCTGGCCCTTTCTTCTTAAGAACCAGCGTATTTTGTAATTCTCCCACTAATAATAAGGCGTCATGCTGGAGAATCGCGATTGTGTTGTTAAGCAAGACTGACTTCACCTGAGCGGTATAGTTGGCAGCTGTTGAATGTTTAATGGACTTTAAACAAACAAAAAAACTGAGCAGGTGGAGGTAGACATGGCAAACTGACAGGCAGCGTCAGATGCTTCTTTGAAATGGATAATCTGACTCCATTCACTTCTTTCTGGAAATAAGATCTAGTAATTAACCAAACAAAAGATAGAAGGGTTAAGACTGCATCTTTAAAGCAGCTGTGCTTGATAAATGTCTCTGGTCTTAAATCAATCTTTAGCAAAGCACAGAGACATAGCAGCAGCTTGCTTATGCCAACGCTAAAAATACTTGATGTGTACAGGTAACCATGTCAAGGCTCTGGAGTTAATCCATGAGAACAATTCCTTCTGGTATTGGCAAAGGTGAGGATGCTTGCTTCTATAGAAATGAGGTTTTGAGCTGTGACTTAAGCTGTCACTTAGGTGACTGTTTAGGAAAGCTTCCTTTTAAGCTTTGAAGTATGTAAGCTGACAAATTGTTTAAGTTCAGAACTGGGTTTACAGTCTCTTGTTCTCTGACTGTATGCAACTTCTCATGTTTCAGACTGAAAGCAGAATTGCAGCGGTACCAGTCATACAACTATAATGCTTATTGCCAAGATTACCAGAACTACCACTCGCAGAAGAGTTACGATGCTTACGCTGACTACAACTACAGCTCCTATGCTCCCTATGACAGCATGCAAGCTGTTGGAGACTGCTCTTTAGGAGATTCTTTAATGGCTCCAGCTGTTTTTGAGGTAAAGATAGTGCACGCTTGCTGTAAAGAAAATATTTCACAGATAATACGTTGTACAGATTTGTGTGAATCAGCAAAAAGAATCCGAAGTTGAAAACATGCTTTCTGCTTAGTGTGAAGTTAAAAGAGCAGATTCCATTCAGAGGTGTTTGTATTTAAGTGCTTAAATAGTAAATCCATAGAATTAGTGATTTATACACCATTATTTGTTCACGCATACCAAAGAATGGTTTTGACAGCATAATTGCGTACGCTTCTTCTGTTCCTGTTCTTCTGATTTGCTTTGCTTAAAGCAAATTAAACAGTTGTTGCAAGTGGTCTTATCGTGGTCAATTTATTAGTTGTGACCTCCGGAGGTCCCTTCCAACCTGTACTGTAATATTGGCTTTCTTCTAAAAATAAGTAGATAAAATGCCATCTATCCTTGTAGTTGTAGGAAGAAGGAATGGATTGAGACTGCAGCACTTTGAATCTGTGATGCTTTCTGAAATGAGTTATGATTAAACTTAGCCTTTTCTGTCTTTCAGGAATCTTCAGTTATGACTGCAATCGGTGATGACCTAATTACTGACGGTAATAAGGGTTCTATCATTGTCACTTGAGTTTAGCCATCCTTGTGCCTTTTAACAATACAAGCCAACCTCTACTGGATGAAGAACATCTTGAAAATTCAGCTGAGGTCAAACCTCTGTGGGGTTGATCTGCAATCAGCTGGGGTTTTAAAGCTGATACAGCATACACTGACCGCATCAAGTAAAACGGGACACTGTCAATGCTTCGCAGCAGGTTTCTTGTACCTGTGCCTTCATTCCCATTTGAAAATGGTCTAAGACAGAATTTTGTTCTTTGTATTGGTTCCGCTAAACAGATTTTATATTAGAAACTCAGTAATATGCAAAAGCTTTGTTCTCCACCCTGAGGTAAAAGCTTATGTTGCAGATTCCAAAAGGAGGATTCAGCTTGCACTTACAAATACGGTACAAAACATATTTGTGTCCTGGAAGGTTTGCAAAGTTCCTCACGTGGAGGCATTTTGTGTTAGTGTTTAGAAACTATCCTATGTAACGTGTATTGCCGTAGAAGTGAATTAAATGACTCTTGGGAGGGTTTCATGGCTGATTACCCGTAAACGTTATCTTTACTATCTTAAACCTTGTCTTTGTCTTTATCTTGAAAGACAATTCTAGTCCCAGCCTTCTAATATAAAAATTCCCAAAAGTTGGAGTTGTGAGGCTCAAAATTTTAGAGGACTAAATACCTCACTAAAATTAGTAGATCTAATAGCTTATTACACTTAGCTTAAAATACATTTTGTTAGCCATTTCACATGAAGTTTTTTTGTGCGCATGCCTCAGATTTGATACTTGGACTTACCAGGCTTTTATTTTCAGATCCACAGCTCTACTTGGATGTTGATGAAATGAACAGACAATTCACGGAGACAAGCGAAGAACTCTACGATTCACTCATGAATTGTCACTGGCAACCTCTGGATACGGTCACTTCTGAAATCCCCTCTGCTATTTAAGCGTCTTCTAGAGCATGACCGTTAGGACCAAAGTGCTAAAACTACATTTCTTCTACATTATTCTAGCTCATAAGTTTTAAAGCACAATGATAGGTTGGGTTTTTTTTGCTATGCTTTTGACAGTTTCTGTAATCTTTTTGTTCATCACTCCCTTCTTGGAGCATCATGAAGTCATGTAAATATTCGAGAAATGTAAAGAGGTAAATGGGGTCTTATCTTAAAGATAAGACTTGCCTGTGTAAATAAAAAATTTGTATCTGCAAACCTGCCAGCAAGGGATTTTACTTGTACCTGTGTGCAGCACGTTCTCTTCCGGCTTATGGAATTTAACAAGGTAGTAAGGGTATTTCATCTGTCTTTATTTTTATATGGGCATTAGGACACAAGCGAAATCTAGCTTTCCCTTGTTTTCCTGGTTCCTTAGGTAAGCGACAAGCCAAGCCTTTCATGTGCTTGCTTAGACTGGAAGTATGTATGGGAGACACTCACAGGCCTTGCTATGGAAACACCTGTGCCCACTTTTTCCTGCAGGCTGCTGGCTCTAACTGTACTACTGATATATGCTAGGTCAGCTAAAATTGGCTTATAAATAGGGTATGTTAAGCATATGGAAGTGTAGACTTCAACTGCCATAGCTACAAACATCCCGTGGAATGAGGATGATGTCTGCTGGCACTCTCTGCATCAGCATTCAGTTTTCCCTTGCCCTTCTTACTGTTAGACTTCTCAGCTGACGCTTTACAGCGAAGAAATTGCTACAACATAATCCGTGTTCTTAAACCTAAAAAAAAAAAATCTTGGAGAAAACAACTTGCTGGTTTTCCCTCCTTGCTGGCAAGGAGAAAAATAGTCCACCAGGAACAACAAAAAAATCCTAGTAACAGCTCCTTAAGTTATACCCTCTGCTACCCTCTCTGATTGCTCTGGTCTTCCTTCATTCGTGGTAATGAAGTTTTTAAAGCTCTGGTAGAAGGATGACAGTACTCAAGTCAAAGGAGATGAGAGCCATGAGGAAAGCTTTGCTTTAAGCTAGAGCAGTCTTGCGAGTTGCTGCCTTTATGCTGTTCTTATCTTGAAGGGTACAGAGTCTTTTCCAGTCATAGGGACTCCATAACCCTATGAGTATGGAGAAATAGTTGCTAATTAACAGTGTGTATAGTAAGTAAGTGAGGCTGGAAACAAAAGAATATTCCTCCAAGAAAAAAAAGGAAGCAGAAATTACTGTACTTAATAGCTGGGGAAGCTGTTAAAGCTAGTTGACACAGTTCTGGTACTGCCGTGTGTGTTTTGGGGGCAACATAAACCATAATTGCTGTGATGGCAGGTAAGAATCCAATTCTTTTTTATGGCTTAGTGTAGTCAGTGAAAGCAGTGGTCCTAAGCTGCATGCTGTTCTTAAATGTAATGCAAATTCTCTTTTGTGACTCCTCAGTACTTCCAGGTTACTTGTAGCTGATCACCAGCAACTGCTTCTGTTAGCTATTAGCTGTTGGGTTTTTGCTAGGAATACTTTCAGTCCTGAATTGAAATGATGACATCCTGAAACAGAAGAGGCTCTTGGAGTATTGTAGGAAGCACATTCTTCCTGGTTCTAGTGCAGGTGTACACGTAGGAGGAGGCAGAAGGCAAAGAACCTCACATAGGTGGAGGGGGTGAGGTGGCATCACAGTTAGAGCTGTTGCAGTTAACTCTTCCCAAAGCATGAAAGCAACGTGGCTGGGAACAGGGATTTGTTGGGTTGCTTCTTTGTGTGAGCCAGGGAGTCTTTTGAGGGGCAGATTAATAAGAATATGACACAAGGTAGAGGTGCAATAGATGAAGCAAAGAATCTGGGTGGGAAAAGGGTTGCTTGTACGTGTCTATGGAATTGTTTCAGGGGACTGAGCTGGGGCAAATTCAAGATAATAGATGCAGCCTCCTTGACTTTGGATGGCAGTGCTGAAGCTTCAAAACCTTACAAGCTTTGATGCCACTTCAATTGTAGTGCATAGCTGTGGTACTTGAGCTCAGAAGTGCAAACTGCACAGGATTTTTTTATCTATTTTCTTCAACGTGAGCAGCAAAACATCTTCCAGGAATGTGCCTGGGTGCTACGCTGCTTTGACACGGCTTGCTTTGCATCACCAAACACAGTAGTTAGGTTGCATCGAGTACTTTGTGGAAACATTCATTGTGTTGTCACCCAGAAATGGGATGCTACAGATGTGTGTTGGCCCGGCAGTATCAGTGCTGTTTTTTGGCCTTTGAGAGGTTGGTCCATAACATGTGACCTGTGTAATGAGGGGCCCACATAGATTGGTGACTTCATTAAGTCTGATGCTGTGGTGGTGTGTGACCCAAGGCCCTGAACGTCAGAAAATCAGGCTGTGGCCACCTATTTTATGCAGACTTTGCCTATTAACAAGGTCTCTACACTGTACGTTAGAGACGTGCGCCTCCTTTTCTGGACTAGATAGCGAAAATACCAGTTTTGTAGTTCAGTGAATGAGATTGGTTGGGCTGTTTGTTCTCCAGAGCTGAAAAATGTTGGGAGTGTATTCTCTTGGAGTCCACAGAAATGAAAATGATGAGAGGAAGAGAACGTTGGTTGCAGCCCGCGTGCTGCTGTTATAAAGTAGTTCTCTGATGTCTTTTTCCCTCTGCTGAGACTTATCAGCCTATCGTCCTTTCCTGTTAGGAGCGCATACCTGGCTTGGGATGGTGTGCGCAGGGCAGATTCTTTACCGTAAGAGCGCAGTGAATGCCAGACTTCTTCCTGTACTGCCGTGTTAACCGTGAGTCACAAATTCAGGAAGCAGTGATTGCATCGGAACTGCTAGAATGCTTTGCGGAGTCTTTTTACTGGGTAAACTTCACAGCTGCAGTTACAACTTCCAGCCTGTGTTAGCTGAACACATCGTACTGGTGCCCGCCATCAGTTTGACAAAGATGGGATTGCAGTAGGGACTTGCTTTTTTCCTTCTTTTTAATTAAACAAGTCTTTGAAGCAACTTTTCCAACACCGCCATACTTCACTTCTTCCAGTTATTTTCTGTTTTACTTAGCTGAAATGTTTTTTTTTCTTCCAAGCTTGAGGAAGTTTTCTACAAGAATGTCCCGTAATGATTTCATAAACTCTTTTCGTTGTACCTAGCTGCAACAGAGAGTGCTTTTATTCAAAAACCTGCTGGTTTTCTTTTCCAAGAAGTAGTGGGGTTTTTCCTATCTCTTCACTGATGGGAAAGGCTGTAGGACAGTAGCTTGAGGGGCTACTAATGCTGTCATCAGTGAGCCGGGAAGAGGCAGGAGTCCGAAACGGGTAAAAAGTACTTAAAAGGATACCAAAAGAGTAAACGGTACTTAAGCCGTGGATGTTTCTTTTTGCAGGGATGCTCTGAACCAACCGCTTCTTTCTAGCGCTACCTCAAAGTAACTTGCAGATAGACCTCACAGGGAAGGTTGATCAAATGGTGATGATCGCTGTCATTCTGCTGGACACGCAGATACTTGCCTTTCGTTTTGGCTCATTTTTAATACCAATTAACTTCAGTGCCTCGCGTTAATAGACACCGTTTGACTGCATCGGCAAATGTTTCTGAGTCGTGAGTGTCATTAAAGGCCTGTCACCCTATGGAAATCCTTCTAAATAAGAAAAATGGCATTTAAATAAATAAATAAAGCAGCGTTTGAACTTATGAGCAAACCTAGCGTAGCTGCCTTTGACGCTGATCTGGAGGAGAAAAATCACGTTATCACGCTACTATGGTTGCCTTAATAGGTTTGGTGTACATGAGGGAGGGAAGTATTATGTGATGTTTGCCTAGCTATTACATGGCCGATGCAGGAGGGGTTTTAGTCAGTTCCCTGAGCACGTATTGTTGCAGAAGTCGGTGATTTCACTGCCCAATGTCTGTTATTAAGGGCACGATTCATGTCCCGTTATCGTTTTTATTCTTTATTTATGTGTTTATTTTCTGGGGCGGCGATCTGTCACGATGCCCATCGTTCCCCTGCCGTGGGGTAGAATTTAGCGTGACGACTGCCTCCCGGACCAACGGGGCCACGAATCCGGCCTAAAACACTGCTTGTGCGTTGGTTGTCGGCGTGGGGGCTGTTGGTTGTCGGTGCGGGGGTATCGGTTGTCGGTGCGGGGCTTTTCTGACGAGCACTGTGGGCTCGGGGCGCCGTCCCACGCCCGGCGCGGTGCTGCGGCACACCAGCGGTCGGCGCCACGGCGCGGGGAGGCTCTGGAGGTGACTCCTAGCCCCGTGCTTACGGTGGCCGGGCCGGGGTTCATTATGGCGGCCGGGTCCTGAGGGCGGGAGCGGGAGGGCGGCGGGACCGGGACGGGACCGGGGCGGGGCGAGGAACGGGAGCGGCAGCGGGAGGGGGGGGCGCGCGTTCCCGTGAGGGGAGGGGGCGCGCGAGGGAGGGAGGGGGAGGGTGTGAGAAACACTCCGTAGCCAATAACTTGGGCTCAGGCGAGGAGCTCGGCGAAGCAGGAATTTATTCGCGATCGCAGTGGCGGGCGTCCCGTCCGTGCGAGGACTACCGCACACCAAATTTCCCTGGTGTATTGCCAAGCACTTCCCCGTGCAAGGGCTTACCATACACCACATTTCCCGAGACTCTTCCTTTCTCTCCCTTATCTCACGCTTCGTCCGTCTCCGGCCGCGCCCCTCGCGGAGCTGCGGAACCGCGGATCAGGACTCCACACTCGCTCCGTACAAAAGTACGTCTCAATCACACGGCACACAGAGTCTCACCCGACCCCCAAGGCAATACTTCCTATTTCTTACCTTGGTCTGTGCACAGAGTTACCGGATCAATTCTCAAAGCCGGAGTGCCTGCCTTCTTCCCTTCCCCACTCCTTCACGGATCCTGCCTCTTTCATCAGTCTCGGGCCCTCTGTCAGCTCTCCGCAGAACCGCCGCCGTCGATGCACAGGACCGCTGAAATCAGCGGGGCATGCCTTCCTGCTGCTGCGGCGGTGGGGCTCCCCAGTAGGCGACTGGCTCCCGGACGAGCCCCCAAATTGTGAGAAACACTCCGTAGCCAATAACTTGGGCTCAGGCGAGGAGCTCAGCGAAGCAGGAATTTATTCGCGATCGCAGTGGCGGGCGTCCCACGAGCAGGAGCGCCCCTGCTGGTTCCAAAACCCAGTTTATATACTTTTTGATGACGGGACCCTCCCCTGTTTCCCCACTGAGGGGGTGATCCAGGCTCACAATCTGTCTGATGCTTCCCAGACAATGCATGGCCTTCAGTTGCCGGCCTGTTAAATTTCGAATTTCTTTCGACTTTTTTACTGGTTGAAGCGGTAATGGTTCTTCACTTACCTGACTTGACTCAACACCGTGATTTTCCCCGAATTGTTCTACGGAGTCTGGTTGTCTGCATTTTACAAGGTCGCCTGCTAAGCGTTCTTATCGCTGCAAGCACACCTCGATACCCCATTCCTTACCTTTAAACAACGTAACTCTGCAAAAACAACATTTTTATTCCCACGAGGGGCAGGGCAGGCCCCGCGGCGCGTGGCGGCGGGGGGCGGGGGGGCCCCGTGACGGCACCGAACGCGGGGGGGGGGCGGTATGGCCTCGGGCGGCGCGACCGGTAGCGGCGCGACCGGCAGCGGCATGGCCGGCGGTGGCAGGGCCGGTGGCGGCGGGGCGCCGGGCGGCAGCCCAGGAGCCCGATCAGGAGGAGGAGGAGCAGGAGGAGGAGGAGGAGGAGGAGGAGGAGGAGGAGGAGCGGCCGGCGGCAAGGTGAAGAGGCGGCGCCACCGTTTGGGCGCCGCGAAGCCCCCCTGTGCCAGGAGCAAGCGGGTGAGGAGCGGCCCCCCCACAGCGGGCCCTTCCCCCTCAGCCCACCAGTTACCCCCTTACTTACCCCCTTACCTTACCCGCCCCTTTATCCCCTTAGTTACCCCCTACCCACCTCCTTACCCCCTTAGTTACCCCCTCGACCGCTTAGTTACCCCCTTAGTTACCCCCTCAACGGCTTAGTTACCCCCTTAGTTACCCCCTCAGCCCCTTCCTAACCCCCTCAGTTACCCCCTCAGCCCCTTCCTAACCCCCTCAGTTACCCCCTCAGCCCCTTACTTACCCCCTTACCCCTCTACCCAGCCCATTACCCCCCTCCTCCCCCTCCCCTTCACCCCCAGCCCGCTGCCCTCAGGACCCCCAGTGCCACCCCCAGGGCTTTCCCCGCTCCCTGCACCCCTCCTCAGCCCATCATCAATTCTCTGAACGTTACCTGCCAGGCTTTGCTTCTCGTTTGTGCTGTAGGGTACAGCAGGTTGACGGTGAAAGCGGTCCGTCAATTCGGGGTGTGAAAATCCCCGTGCTGGAGGGGGGACGCGCCGAGATCCCTCCCAGCAGCTCTTTGCTAAGAAATGTCAGGACGCCCAGAGAGATGCTCTGGAGATGCCCTCTGCACATGTTTGTTCAGCCAAAACCTCTCCGCTATTAAATGAGCAACGTAGCTGAGGGGATTGATTATCATATGCAAAACCAAGGGAGCGCTACGCATGGATAGCTGCTCAATTAGGTTTTTATCACTTGCAGAAATGCCAAGTCCCTTATACCACATATTGACAATCAATCTTGTCCATCTAAAGCTGGCCTGGAAGGGCAATGCAAACATTCCCCACGCTTACAGAGCAACCGTTGAAACCTCTGGCTTGAACAGTGCATTAATGTTGAAAGTGCCATAGCTTGCGTGTGCCGACACTGTGTAGCTAACTGATAAACCTTACACGTGGATTAAAAATAATCAGTGGAGATGGTTTTCTAACTTTTCCATTGTCTGTTATCTCTGCGTGTTTTCCAGTAGGTTTATTTAAAGAGTGTGCCAGAGCAAACACGTGCGTGGGGATATCTGGGGGATTCTGCACAGAGAATGGCTGCTGCACATCCAGCGCAGATCAAATTAACAGTAACTTATCGGGGAAGAATTTTAATGATTTGATAAATAGACAAACTGATAGGTGTTACATGTGTGCATTTATTATAGCAGTTAGCTTTGTAACCAGACGAATCGTGCAAATGTTCATAACGTAAAAGGACGAGCTTTGAGCAGATAGCTTGCTTAGAGCATTTGTCAATTAATTTCAGTTTATCTTCAATATCATGTCCACTCTGCAGAAGGTTCTGTGGCTTAATGTTAATTGTCTCTCAGTGATGCAGTTGGGGAGGCACGAAAGCGACCGATGCGATTTTGTGAGGTTATACCTCTGGTTCTGATCCCTACCCCGCTGTTTTTCTCATCCTTCCCCCTACAACTTTAGTCGATAAGTCGATTCTTAGAAATACTTAAATAGATGTGTTTTGTGTGCTTGTGATCCTAATTACAGCCCACCAAACCCTCTGTCTCTTACCATTAAGCTCTGAAGGTGCCTGGGCACTGTAGGCAGTATAGTTAGCAGCTTCAAAGTTCCTGGGAACTAGTCCTGGATCTAATTTACCTTTTTTTTTTCCCCCTGCCTGCAGGAGGGATGATTAGCAGGATGCCTAGCTCATGATTGTCAGCTTTCTGGATATTAATTTTTATTATTAATTTTTATTATTAATTATATTCATTTATATTAATTTATCTTTTATTTAACCGTAGTTCCTGGGGCTTTCGGTCAGGTGGGAATTCTCCGATCGTACCCGATGTATGCCGCAGAGTCAGTCTTCTACAAAATACAGCAACAGCTTTAGAAGGCTCTTGCAAGAGGAGGTGCTGGTGCTATAGCTATAGCTGTGTTTCTTGCAGGACATCTTCTGGGTTAGCCTGACTGTTGAGAGCAGAACTGTTTTTTGTGCGTATAGTCACTGCAATTCAGCATTACTAAAATTGAAAATATTTAGATTCACTGATTTTAATGGGTAGTATGGTCCTGACTGTCGCAGTAGATAATTGCTGAACTTCTGGTTTAGTTGGTTTTCACGGGAGGGTGCGAAGAGGAAGAGTCCTGGAACAAGTCTGTAGGTCAGGAGCTGTTCAGGCGTAGAGTTTCCTGATAGCCTTGCAGATTGACGACCTGCTGGTGAATTTTGGCAGAGGTTTCAAAACTTTGAACCTTGCCAAGGTCACTTGGAAGTGCAGAAAGTGATAGGTAGTTGTAAATCAATCTTAGGTGAATTTTAGGTTTACCAGAAGTGTAGCGATCCTATGCCAGGGATCAACCTCGTCGTCGTCTTCTGAATATTTGCTGTATAATATCTGTCTTCAAGGTCCGTGGAAGGTGGTATCGCAGCATATGCTGTTGACTGTGTTTCTGTAATTAAACAAGTGTTTTTTCTTTCAAGCAGGGAATAATTAGCAGAATGACAGAAACGGTGAAAAATATTGTACCGGCCTGGCTGCAGAAGTATTTCAATAAGCGTGAGGAGGAGTGTGTAGACAGAAATGAATCTGCAAACCAGGAGGAGACTCCGGTAAACTATCACCACGATTATTCAGATGAAGATACCATAATTGATGAGAGATTCACGCCTGAACCAGCAGGAATTAGTAGACGAGGTATGTGAAAAATCATTTGGAATTCTGGCCATCTGTATTTATTCACAGATTTCTAGTTTTGAATCTGAATTTCAAAAGGAAATTGGAATGAGGGTTTTGACAGAATGAAAAAAAAAAACAAACAATCAAAAAAGTCGAAACAACTGTTTGTGAAACCGTCTTAGCTTTAAACTGTATACACAGTTACGAAGCATACATCTTATGCTCTTGGAAGGCATCAGTTAACTTTAGGTACTCTATTAGCCAGGTGCTAAATGCTGAAAATAAGTCATTTGCAAGTGTGCTGGGTTGCATTTTCCATCTTTTAAAAGATATGGAATGAAAATCTGTCTAATTGCCTAAGGCAATTAAAAAAATTAATTTGTTTTGCAGTCTTCGAAACAAAAGACTAGATGCTAGAATGGCAGAGGAAAATTCCGTCTCGTGTCCCGACTTTGTTTGTTTTGTTTTGGTTTTTTTTTGTTTTGGGCTTTGATCAATTTAGTAAAGTTCCTCGTTAACTTGATGGTGAACTGGGGAACTTGTGCACGGATGTGGTTTATGAGATTATTATCCTTAAAATATTCAATAACTTTAAGGTCTACGCGGGGGGAGGGGGTGTCTTTGAAAAGGTATTTGGACCGTTGGCAACGAGGTTTGCAACTCCTTTACCTCATGAAAGATTAATTTGTCTTATATCCAGTGCCTCTCACTGTTCCTGTAGTCCTGTTGTATAAATTTGCATCTATTCTTATTTGAGTTTCTCTTAAATTAGCTGTTTTGGGGAAGTCAGCTTTTAATAAGTAAAGAAGTTTTGTCTGAGCGTGCGTAGGTAACCATAGATAATGTGGAAAGTCAGTTGCTTCTGTTGTTGGCAGAATCAAAAAATAAGGAGGAAATATCTTTGCCTCCAATCTCATCTAATTGTAAACAAGGAGATTGATGGCTTTCTGTGTAGCTGTAGCTTGGGAATGAGTTTGGAGAAAAGAATAGAGAAGGTCTTCGTGACTGAGGAACACATGTTGGCTTTCCTATGTAACTGCGTGAAAGGAGCTTTCAGTAAGAACAGCTGCACTGCAAGCTTGCTAACTCCAGGAGATCAGGAGCAGGTGGACACCCTGGAACCTTTTGCAGCTTATGTTGCTGTCCGTGGGTGTTGCTTACTATGCTTAAGAATAAGATTTTTTTTTTTAATTATTACTACATTTTGAAACCAATGTGTTTCTTCAGTTCTGAGGTATCAGTGTGCTGGAGCCTATATTGGGTGGCCTTCCGCCTGAAGAACTTTCTGTATCTCAAATGGTGCTGTCCTAAAAATCTGCTCATGGTTTGGAGAGCTAATTAGTGGTACTGCAGTGGTTATGAAGATTGAACTAACTAGTTTAAGCTTCAGTTCAAGTATCAAGAGGATAGTGGCTCAAAGTCATTTGAATTGCCCAGATTCCTGGGAGAGACAGTAGGCTTTCATCAGGCAAAATACCCATGAATAGTTCCATTCATTTAGCAAGATAGACTTCAAGGCCACCTATTCCAGGCCACTGGCATTGTTTGCAGACCCTTTGCTTCAAGAGGGAAAAATGCTCATCTGGTTACTTGGGTCAACATCCTTGTCCCTTGGGTCAAAATCCCAATAGTTAATGGGTAGGAGATGATGTTTTGCCTCTAACGTGAGCTGATATGGAAGAACTTGGGAAAAAAGTACTGCAAACGTTCATTTTCATGTTGTGTATTCAGATTAATGTAACCTTTGTTCCAATATTATGGAAGCTGCAGTGTTATCTGTAATTTACCGTGTAATCTCAAATTTTGTAAAGCTTATTGCAAGCTGTACATGGGAGAAGGAGTATATATGTTTGATTTAGTGAACGGCCAAGTCAGCGTTAGAGCATTTGAGCACGGGGTCAGAATGTGGTGTTGTAAAACCTCATAGTTAACTACTTCTGGATGCAACATTAATACTGTGTATCGCAAGCAGTGTTGTTGTTGTAGCCAGACAGTTAGATGCAACCGTATCTGGGTGAGGAAGAAGTTAAATTTGGCTTCTCTCTTTTTGCGCTTAGAACTTGGCAATAGCATGGCTGTCGATAGGAAACAGGTTTTGGCTTCTGTGAGCTTGTCTATAGCAAAGCTAATTATCTCCCTGTTCTTGTCTAGAACCATCCACAAGTAGATCAGCACTGAACTTCCCAGTTGTGTTAACAAGGCCCTCTCTTCATCGGAGCCGTCTGAATTATACCACGCTGGATTCTCCTGTCCCACCTTGTCAGCCCTCGACATCTTCTGTATTTGGCATTGGCAGTCCTAGGCTGTCCTTGATAAAAGAAATAGAAGATTCTACCTCTCAACAAGACGATGATAACATCTCAACAACCAGTGATTCCTCCTCTAGAGCATCTGATGAAGGTGATTTTTGTGTTCTCTGTTTAATTGACTTTTTTTTTAATGTGAAGTACCTTGCGTTCTTTAATATTCCACATCACCTTAGTAAATAAAATAGGTGAATGTCAACTTTGGATGCGAGAATTAAATTGAATTTTTAGTGTTTTAGAAGTATATAATCCTATCACCTTTTTAATAGAAGCGTGCTTTGGAATACGTTTATGATACCCTGATGTTAGAAAGAGTCAATGCTGAAATATACACGTTCAGCTAGGTTATATGTAAATTTTGAACTGGGACGGTAGGAAATCAGGCTGACTTGCCGTAGCTTGACAACTAGGCTGATTGTCTAGAAGGAAGAGTGACTCAGAATATCTAACAGACAGCTGGTTAAATGTGAATAAGTGCAGGTGACAAATAGGAACACGAGATGTTTTCCTGTGTTTCAGCAAGAGAAGATAAAGAAACTACTCTGTCATAAGCTATAGGCTGTTTTTTGACCTTTCTTGGTAGAAGGCTTCAGCTGTCAATACTTTCATGTCTTTTGCCAAATTCATTGAGGAAAGCACACCATTTTAAAATAAAAAATAAGCATCGTGTCGATGTAGGTTGGTACGTAGGTCTTCTCGCTGAAAGGGCGAACAGCAGGTTTGCAGCTTTTTCTAGTCCCCCATATAGACAGGGACTGACATGTGCTCAGCAGGTTTTGCAGAGAACTTTTGTACAGCTGAGAGTAGAGTTGCTGGGCTTTAGCAATATAACCTGAGTGCACTAGAACTTTCTGGTGTGTCTTCGTAAAACATACATGGGCAGAAGATCGTTAACTCTTAGAGCAGCCTTTGGGGAATCTTCCAGGTTTAAAACCTATGCGATTATGATCTGTGCTGGCCTCCAGCCTTTTACCAACACAGAAAAAAGCTTTGTCCGTACAAATGCACTGATGTTTATGCGGTCCTCTTTTATCTTAGCCTGAAGGAAAAAAATATCTGCATTGGAAGCACAGTATTAACTTGGTAAGATTGCTGAAAACTACTTGCAGCTCTGTGAACAGTTTTCAAGTTTGTAGGTGATACTTGGTTTTCAGTCTGTACGTGAAGTTGATCTATTTAAAGAAGCTGAAGTCATGCTTATTTTTCTGTAATGAAGAACTTGAATTAGTGTGATCTTTATTGTTAAAGTTCTGTACGTACGAGAGGCATTTACATCTAGCATACGTCATTTTGGCAGATGTTGCAGTTTTAAAAAATACTTCATCGTCACTGCTCTGGCCCACACAAGATGAAAGAACTCATTCCCTCTCGCAGCATTCTGCAGCTAGCTCTAAGAAACCTGCATTCAGTTTATTTGTTTTTGGAGGACTGTGTCCTGTAAGTACTGCACAGTATTTCTTTTAATCAGTTTGAATGTGTACCTGTTTTTCTATCCACTTCTCATACTGTGTTTCCGTAGGTACGTGGAAGCACGTCTGTTTTTAAGCAAAACCAGCTTGGGTTTTCTCCATTTTACCCCGGAAAGACGGCCTATGCCGGTGGTGCAGCTGTAAGATCAAGGCAGCCAAAGACGGAACCTTATCAGGTATGAGAAAAGTAGTGTAGTGGGAAATAGTGATGGAAATAAAAAAAGCAGCACTGCCAAAGGAGCTTTGAGCAGGGAGCTGAATATGTGGTAACAGTTGCTCTTCTGCCCTCTTGGTCTACAAAAATAGACGAGATTGATTTCTGTTTAAATTCTTTAATGACAGTTTTTACCACAGGTAATACTTGTCAGAAAGAACAAGAATGACAGTTTGGGCTAGTTGTTGGTAGTTGGGGTTTTCTCTGTTGTTAGGTCTTTCAAAAAATTCCATTCAAGTGCCATTGTCTGCCTCTGACTACATTACGTTAAAATAACTTGATGCAAAAAAACCAATGACAGCATAACTTTGAAAACTTGTGTTTATGGTAGCAAAAGCTACAGTAGTCAAACCTGGCTAATATTTATCTGTGGATCTTCTTTTCCAAGCATGCCTACATTCATGCTATGGATATGTTGTATAAACCTGCAGTCTTTGAAAATATCTAAAATCAACTTTGCTGATCCTTTGTTCTTCTGGTACACAGAGGCATGCAGGACTAAATGCAGTCCCAAGATAAGCAGTAACATGCTTTCTGTTTTGAATGATTCATATAGTTCTTGGAGAGAGTTATTTGCCCCCAAGAGTTCTTGGAAATAGCAAATAAAAACTGCTGACAACTCTGATTAGCTAGAGCTGAATCGAAAAGGAAAGTCAAATCAGGTTTGGTAGGAATGTATTTAAATGAAAGTGACTTTTATCGATAAATCAAAAGGAATTTTAAGAAAATGAAAACGCGGGTTTGCTGGCTCTGTTCTGACAGTCCATTTGTGCAACGGAAAAAGGGCAGTACAAGTACCTCACTTACGGGAAACCTTGAAACCTTGTGGTGCAAAGCTGGGAACCCTCTTTGGTCGGCTATTTTTGTTTTTTACAATATTACTGCATTATGGTAAAAAGAGGAACCAAAATACTAGGCTTTTAAAGGAGAGAGTAGCTTGCTTCTTGCTGCTTGCTGTGAATGACAGCAAGGTACTAGAGAGTCCAGCGAAGGGCCACCAAGAAGATCAAGGGACTGGGAGCACCTCTCCTCTGAGGAGAGGCAGGGACTGCTGGGCCTGTTTAGTATGGAGGAGATGAGGTTCAGGGGGGATCTTATTGGTGTATATAAATACCTGAATGGATGGTGCAAAGAGCATAGAGAGCCATTGTGTTTTCAGCGGTGCCCAGTGCCAGGTCAAGAGGCAACAGGCACAAACTGAAACGTGAGGCTCTGTCTGAGCATCAGGAAATGCTTTTGCACTGTGCGGCTGATGGAGCCCTGGCACGGGTTGCCCGGAGAGGCTGTGGAGTCTCCCTCTTTGGAGGTCTTCAAGAGCTGACTTGACATGGTCCTGGGCAACCTGCTCGGGGTGGCCCTGCTTGAGCGGGGGGGTAGACCAGGCGATCTCTAGAGGTCACTTCCAACCTTAACCATTCTGTGGTTCTGTGAGTCTCACTTGTGTTTTTACATGCTGCGTGGTCTGCTTCCTGTCTTCACATCGTGTGATAAGCACAGTGTGGTTATATGAGGGGTTTAACCTGGGAAGAAAAAAAGTCACACCAAAGGAAGTTTTTGACTGATATTTGAAGTTGGGTGGTGCAAATAAACAGTTTACTTTTTCAGTGTAATGTTTAGATCTGTTACAGTTTAAATCAGATCTTTATCTTTTAAGACAAAGATTTGCAGCCAACTTTAATCTTGGGGGAAGGGAGGAAGCAAGAGAGAAGTAAAACTAGTTCCTGGTTATGATTGTATACACTGATTTTAAGATGGTACACTTAGACCATCGTGAAACTCTGAGGTCTGTGTTGTTACTGAAAATGCTTTCTGTACCACAAGCCTTTTCTTGAGTTCTGTTTCCCTGATTACTGCTTCGGAGGCCTTAGCAGTCCTGGCATCATCCGTCTTGACCTTTTACAAGTACGGAGTTCTTTTATTGCTCGTGCAACAAGCACGTGCAAGATGCACTGAGGCCCAAGGTAAACTTCATTAAACTCCGAATGTATTCTCTTCTTTATGGCTTGAACTCCCAGTGACTGCATGTTTCTCTGTCATCAGAATATATTGATTGTATCATCAGTGTAGCCTTGGGACATAAAATACATGCCTCCTTAGCTGAGAATTGACCATTGTAACACTTAAAATGCTAATTTTTCAGGCACAAAAGAGAGCGAAAGCTAGACAAGAAACTGTGTGGTCCCACGCTACCTTGAGTACCTCAGCGTGGTGCATCTTGGAGGCAGTGGAGAAGCTGTCAACCGCTTTGTTGGTAAATAGCACTTCTTTTAATCTGTTTTTGCTTCATGTGTTTATAAAACTTAGTAAATGTGCCATCAAAGGATAAAGATAAAACTATTCTTCCTTACGCTGTGGCCGGTTTAATTTATTGCGCTATTTTTTCAACAGGATGCTAAAAGAATGACATCTCTTTTGCCGCTGTGTTGTGTAAGTTGACCATGAACCCCCACATTTTTGTTGCAGGGAACCCTCTCTCTCAGGAGAAAAAAATTGCCCTCTAATAGTTATGCTTTGTTTTTTCCCTTAGCCTCCGGACATAGATAAACCGGATATTACTGACTTCCAGTCCAAACGAAGAAAGGTAAGAACCAATAATGTCTTAAGCTGAGGTAGATAACTTTTTCAATGCTTTATCACTATTAGAAAAATTTTCTCAAACCTCAGTGACGACATAGACATCAAATCAAGTTAATATTGGCATGTATCCACAGTAGATGATGGGCTGTGAAGATTACTCAGGTTAAGAATTATGTTATCTTTGTAAGTTGAGAGCAACAACTCTAGAACACACCAAGTCGTTTTATCTTGTCCCCCAACTTGGGGTGAAGCTGCATATTAAAATTCCCGTTGAGGCAAGTTTTCTCTTGAAGAAATGATCACAAATAGAAAAATACTGATTGAGTGGTCATATAGACTTTGTACAGACTTCCGTGTTCATTCGGGCACAGAAAACTAGTTTTTGTGCTTTTTATCACCATTCAAAGTAAAGAGGAGGAAAATTGTTAATTTCCGACGCTATAAATCTTACGCTCCTAAATTCCTATTTGGAGGTAGCACAGAACTGGTGAGAATGCTGTGGTAAAGCATGATTTCCTTTCATTTTGTTTAAAAAATGAAAACTAGTCATCTTTTTTTGATGACTTTAGTTAGGGGTATCATTAAATTGCAAAACTGTACCAGGCACAATAGCTCTTGGTGTATTAAATGCCTAACTGGGGGAATTAATATTTTTCATTTTTACCTTTAAAACCAGCGATGAACCATCGTTGGAGTCTGATAAATTTTCCATAAAATTAAATGGGCATCTCTTTCTGCGAAAACATCTGTGTTTCCAGTATCAGTCTGAGTGTACAAATGACCACTTGTTAAGTGTATGGGCTTCTTAGGCTGGAAATCAAAGTGGACAGTAATACTGGTTGCTTATTGCTTTTAACTCTTTCAATCTCTGTATTGTTTAGCCAGCACAATCTCCATTTGGTAAAGTTCTAAAATGAATGTAGCAGCAACTGCTTAGTTTTTAGGGGGGTAGAGGTTTTTTTTTTTCTTTTTCTTTTCTGACGCTATAAATCTTAACGCTCCTAAATTCCTATTTGGAGGTAGCACAGAACTGGTGATAATGGTGTGGTAAAGCATGATTTCCTTTCATTTTCTTTAAAAAATGAAAACTAGTCATCTTTTTTTGACGACTTTAGTTAGGGGTATCCTTGGGCTTATTAAATTGCAAAACCCTTAAATGACCACTTGAAGATCAGGTGACTGAAGGAAATAACAAGATGTGCAAACTTTTCATCTTCTGTTCTAATGAGAAAAGGGACAGTGTCTCAAGAAGTTTCTGTGCCAATTCCTTGATTGGATGGATGTATAATTAAGTTTACAATCACTTCAGAGTTTACAAACATCTCAGATTTCCTGGACCATCTTTTCACCATCTGCCAAATTACAAGGGCATGGAGAAGTGAAGTATATCATAAATATTATCCAAATAACTAAAACCAAATCTGGTGTGAATTCTCAGTTATATTATAGCAATACACCTGTGATAAGGCATTAAGAAAGATCTGCCAGATTTGCAACAGAGAGCCTGAAATTGTCAGCCACTAAATGAATGTTGCACGCAGCTGTCAGTGGGTGAAAGGAGATAGATTGTCTATTCATAATACTAGAATTCATAATGGTGGCGGGAGAAGGGTAGCCCGTGATGAGAAGCAATTATTTGCTGAGGAGACGATCGTGTGTTTTCCTGCTAAAGTGAACATGCGGTTGACGGAACACTTGTGCACTCGGGCTAAACTTCTGCAGTGGGTAGCAGTGATGTGGTATTTTTCTTATTTCAAGGAACTGTACCAGGCAGAATAGCTCTTGGTGTATTAAATGCCTAACTGGGGGAATTAATATTTTTCTTTTTTACCTTTAAAACCAGCAATGAACCGTCGTTCACTCGAAGTAGATTTGTGAACTTACATAAAACATGTCTTATTCAAGGTTTCAAACTGAATGTAATATTTTTTAGAAAGATGTATTTTTATATACTTTAGAGAGAGTGTGAATCCTATTACTAAGAGCTGGGAGATACTGTGAAATTAAAGCTGCAGCGTAAACAAAAATTTCCTGTTGGTATTGATTTGAACAATAGCATGCTTCCTAAGACTGTATTTTCTGATCCTTAAGACTGCAGGCGGAGCCATCGGTAAATCTTGTAGCCTTTAGGGTTTGTTTTCTGTCTGACAGTTCAGTTAAGTCAGTTTTGCAGAACACACAGTGGTCTGTGTTAAAAATTAACTCTGGTCTGTGAAAATGCTTTGAAAAGGGAAGTCAAACCCACTACTTGAAGTGCATCTAATGCACATGTAAAGCATTGGATCATATTTTAATGAATGAGATTATTGTAAGACTGACAAGTTGGTTTTTTTGAGTGTGTTCTATTGTTTGTGTAACTTTGAAGAGGGAAAATGTAGGGAATGTGAAGCCCAGAAGCCTGTATAATTAGTTGCTTAACACTTCGAATGTTAAATTAATGAATTAAGCTACTGAAAAAAAAAAATCACAGTGTGGGCAGAGGAAAAGATAGGAGCATATTCTAGGAACATGGGTTATTTTAATTATGGTAGCATGAATTATTTTGTCTATGAAGCTAACTGCCAAATTTTGAAATGGAATTCAGTCAGACTTTGGCTACTTATATATAGCTTTATGGATTTCGTTACTGGTTTTCTGGTGATTTCCCTCTACAAGTTGAACGGTCTTCAGAATTTTCAAATCGTATTCACTGAGTGCCAAGACCGATGGGGGGAGGTTTATAGTTCTGTAATTTGTTTTCATCAATAAATATTGGAATTAATTTGGGTGGACGTAAGGATAAATTGATTGCTGTTTCCCTTTCAAAGCTGGAATCCCAGAATGCATTCCAGCCTCCACCTGTTAAGAGACTTGTGACACCAATGGTAAACCGTCAACCGATGCGTTATACGCGGTATTCTGAACCATCACCGACTTCAACTACTCAGTCCAGCAAAATTTGCCAGAGAGTAGACACAAAGTACCAAGTGAGTACATTTTTGAGTCCTTATGTGCCTGTTTTTTTTTTCCAGTCTTGGAATGTTTCTCAAACCAATTGTTATCCTATCTTTGCAAAAAGTACTGATAGTATGTTTGAGGCGAGCTTTAAGGCAGTGGGAACCATTGTGAAATAGATTGAGCTTTTATGGATTTAATTCTGTTTTTGGAACACTCAGTGTCTTGTGGTTGTTTTCACGATGTCATGATGTGCTATTGAGTCATCCTGTTCTCAGTGAAAGAATATTAAAAGACAGAAATGTTTTCCTTTTATATTCTCATGTACACAAAGCTGTCACTGATGAAACATGCTCGTGTTCTGTGTAAACTATTCCAGGTGAGCTATGTGCTCCAAGTGAGAGTTCTGACAATGTGCTGAGTTATCGGTTTTGATTGCTTTGGAGTAGATGGAGTCTGATAAATTTTCCATAAAATTAAATGGGCATCTCTTTCTGCGAAAACATCTGTGTTTCCAGTATCAGTCTGAGTGTACAAATGACCACGTGTTAAGTGTATGGGCTTCTTAGGCTGGAAATCAAAGTGGACAGTAATACTGGTTGCTTATTGCTTTTAACTCTTTCAATCTCTGTATTGTTTAGCCAGCACAATCTCCATTTGGTAAAGTTCTAAAATGAATGTAGCAGCAACTGCTTAGTTTTTAGGGGGGTAGAGTTTTTTTTTTTCCTTGTTTGTTCATAAATGACAGAAAACAGAAAAGTATGTCCCTTTTACGGGGTTGGCAAACACAAGTTTTGATGAAAACTCTCCCCCCCACACACACAATTTTTGTCATTTTGTTTAAAATAATTACTTTCTTTGTTAGAGGATTTGACAAATTTGATTTAGTGTTCTATCAGTTTGTCCTCAATGCTGAGTGAAGCAGTGATGCTTACTTTAGCCCCAAAATTTAACTGAACTGTACCCACAATGCTGAATTAGGGAACAACGTTAAGTAGGTGAGGTGTATTCAGGGCTATAAAATTAAAAATAAATAAATAAAATAAAAACCACAAAAAAACACATGAAGTGGTTGTTGGTACTTTGTGTATTCTGTACATATTCAGCTAAGTCTTGAACTAAACTTAACTTGCAGGGGATGAGAGAGAAGACTTTGCCTGCAGAACAGCGAGCAGAACCATCTGAAAGGTATGACATCTATTAATTTAAAACTTACTTGAAGAAAGAAAGAAATCTCCTTTTTCAGTACGGTCTGCACCTGAAAGGTGGTGACAGTTCTCAGTAAAAGGAATGGGAAATCCAATGAAAATTTTGTATTTTGAGGCAGCTGCAAAGTCTGGATTGTGTTTGAAGATCAATATAACTTTGAGAAAATTGTTGTTTTTATGAAAGGAAGGAAGATGAGCAAGAATAAAAGTACTGATACACCGCTTTTTATCCCAAGTTTATCTTCTGAGAAGGATACGAAGATGGGAAACGAAGCACGTTATAATGCTGTATCCACAGAAAGGATCTTTGCTATTGGAGGCCTTATTTTTTCCTTCTACAGGAAATATGGCTCATTTTGTAGTTTAACTAAATCTGTAGCGTTACAAATTTTGCTTTGACAGATATTTCATGGTTTATAACTCAGTTTACTTATAACAAAATAATTTGTCCCTCTTAATGTTCCCTAGGGGAAAAGCTATTAGTTTTAGCTATTTAATTGCTTGCAGTTTGAAAGCTCTGTCCTAATGGGATGATTCTTTCTGAAGCATTCTTTAGAAGGTGAAGTAGGCGAAGTGAGTTACAGTTCAGGAGGATGTTTATTGATGTGTTTTTTTCTTTATTTTTTAAGCAAAAACATGGAGGAAGATTTATGATTTATTATTCTTTTTTTTAATACTCCTTTCATGATGAAGTTAATTGTCTGCTTTGAGTTCACATGAAGACCATGTGTTCTTTAGAATCATTTGAGGCCAAATGCTAACTCATCTCTAAAATAAAAAAAATCCAGCAGAATTAATTGAATTTCTTCTTGAGGAGACTGCTTTGTGTTACACTGCTTTCTTGGTTTAGGTCAAATGAGTTATCCTCCAGATAATATTGATGGCTTTTCCTTCTGGGCAAATGGTGTTTTGGGTAATAATGCTTGAGTTAAGGGACTTTGCACTCGGTTTTTAGGGAGTCGCTCTTTTCAAAGAACAGTAGCAGGGAATTTTGTTGACTCTATGCTCATCTGCCAAGCAATTCTTAGGTGACCATGGGCATTCTTTGGCTTGCAGAAAGAACTCAACACTTTGTTTTGGCATCTAAAAGTTGGACTTCACAACAACCACCTTTTTAGGGGTGGAAGCGACTGGCTTTAAGGTTCTGGTACAGGTGCAATCAGGTGCTGGGTTTTAATTATGTTTTTTTCAAACTGTTCTAAATTGTCTTTGTTAGAACTCCTTTCTACTTCTCCATTTAGGAAGGAGATACAGAAAACTCACACTGCTTTTGATTTCGTTCACAAAGTTTATTGCAGTGCCCTACCTTTTGTTTGTAGAGTAGGTAGTGGTGGTAGTGTTTTTTGTGATGCTGGTCTCTGTTGGGTGCCATGTTCTGGAGCAGGAGCACCACACTGATCTGCTGGCAAGAGTCCCTTTGGACAGTTGAGTTGGAATACTCAGTAAATCTCTGGCCCACCAATGCTATATATCTATGTGTGTGTGTGTGTGTGTATATATTTTATATCCTGAGTCCAATTGTAGATTAGACTTGCTTGAAGGCTGACAACTGTCTTTGCCCCCTTGAAGCTCACAGGTGTTAACAGAAAGAGGAATATGGGCTATTATGGGCAAGCGATAGTTGTCTGAATGAAGATCTATTTTGATGTAAGACTTTTTTCAGAATTCTAATGGATTGACAGTTTGGATTAGAGAAAAGTCTGAGCATCTGCCTTAGGGATCTGTCTTCCTCTATGCAGTTACAGTGCTAAGCAGGCTGTTGTCAAGTATTTGACAAGTTTAGACCAGTTCTCCTCCTCAGTATTGTGGGAGTTTGACCTGGTGTCTTCCAGTGCGATCTAATGCACTTTTGTACTGACTGACTGATTGGCTGCAAGATAAGCTTTGAGGTCACAGTTTTTCCAGGCATACTTCATTTTCTTGCCATAGTACTTTTGTTAGAGTTATTCCCTATTCCACTTCTGGTTTGGGTTATTTTTTCCCCATTTGCTCTTGGATTAGGATATCTTTCTGGTTTTGAGCTAGGCTTTTTTAAGTACCAGAAAAACGCCTTTGTATGCCTTACAAAAGGGATCTGTATTCATGTCTGAAAAGACTTCTGGAATGTTGGCATACCCAAACACCTCTGCTGTTCCTGCTGATGGCCACACGAAAGCCAGAGCTGCTTCTGAAGCTTAGGCCATATTACCTTGCCACACAAGTCTAAGGCGTCCCTATTCTATCAGAGCTGTTGGCAGTGTTTCCCATGTGTATGTGTGCATATGTGCACTCTTTCTGTATTTTTGTGAGCTGTTCTTTTATATCCCTGCAAAAGATACACGTGCATCGCAGAATCAGAGAACCAGTCCTATTTAAAGGAAGCACTGGAAAATAACAATCTAAATCAGCTCTTCTATTTCAGGTCTTCTGGCTTAGTCATTGTTCCCATGTGAACGGTGCACTTATGTATGTCCTTTTCATTGCTGCTGTTAATAAAGTTTTTCCTATTTAGAACATCAAGTATTTACCAGCGTTTAGCAACTTGTGAGACAGCTTTAGTTTTTTTCTGATCAGCAGGTTTCAATTCTAGGACTAATAACAGCTCTAATATCTTGAAAAAAAAATTTGGCTGGTAATTTTTTTTTCTCTTGTTTCCCCCAACTTCTGTACTGTCGTGTGCTAGCAATGTGACCAGCTACAAATTCAGTACTGCTGCGTCCAGTGGTCTGTCTTCAGGAGTGAGTAGCGGAGGCGGCAAAATGAGAAGGGAAAGAGGAATACACTATTTATCAAGAGCTGTACAAGAACAGGTAAGTGACTCTTAAATTAATTGCTGTCACTGAGCTTACTGAAGTAACTAGCTAAGTGTGTCAGTTTTATTGCATCATAGTAAATTATAACAATACCGCTTTATTTTTGCATTGTTTTTGTTTTCTTGTGGGTTTCAGAGCAGGCTCCAATTGATTTCCTGTCTTTGAATACCTGAACTTTGCTTATGTAATTTTGAAATTTTTAATTCTCTTACCTTGGAGATTCTTCAAACTATAACATTTCTCGTTAGCAATTGAATGAATGAGTCCTAAGAAGAGAAGTTTTGGTGAAGGTGTGTATAGTTTTTCTACAGGAATGATACTTGAAACGAGTGCCAAGTATAAAAAGAAAAAAAAAGCTTAATTTTTGGTTTCATATTTAAGTCGTACAGAAAGATACAGGCCAAGAGTGTGAAAAAGAGTAGTAGAAGAGAGCATTCTGCATGTCTGCTAACGATGACTCAGTTTTTGATACTCACCAAACTCATTGTGAGAGAGTTTTTTTCTCATTTTAATAGGAAAAATCTATTCCATAAAACTATGACCATGAATATTCAGATTATTTTTTCTTTTATTGGATGTTATATAAGCTGCCTGTAAGTTAATTTAAGTATTTACGTTAACATTAAGTATTTAATTAATATTAAGTTAATATTAAGTATTTAAGTTAATTTAAGTTTCAAATCATTAAATGGGACTTCTGGATGATGCAATATAAAGAAATCGTAAACACTGTTGTTTATTCCTGTAACGCAAATAAAATAATGGTCCAAATATCAAAAGTTCCATAAACTTTTCAAATCAAAACTGTGAAACAGATGTAAGCTACAGGATGCACTGAATATCAGTAGTACCAACTTACATCCCTGCCTAGTCATTTCTAAGTAGATCATGATAGTACTGTACAAATTTTGGTCAGATTTCCTATGCCATTTAAAACATAACTCATCCAATCTTAGTAATCGAATAAAGTAAGTGGCAGGGATGAAAATTGAAGTTGTTAAGAGGCTGTTTTCTGATTTTTATATTTGCATCCTGATACATGGTATAGACTGTATTTACCAGAACACAATCTTCAGTGCTGCTAGTCTGACTTTCTTTGGTGCTTTTTGTGTTTAGTTTGGTTGTTGAACCTACCTGCTTCTTTAAACATTACCTTTTTCCACGTTCACTGCTGTAATGACTTTAGAAACTTTGGCAGCTATCCTGCCTAATTTTGCAAGAGGAACACTTTCTCACTTGTCTTGAGAGTGTACTCTTAATTGAGGCCATGCGAGGGTAGTTAGAAAGGATGATGCTTCTCCAGAGCTTTGATGACTAAAGTATAGAAAAGAAAGAAAAAAAATGTGATCTGTGCGTCTCTGTTCTGCACAGGTTTTGAGTTAACTTTCAGTGTTCTTGCTGTACAGTTGTTGAATAATGTGGAAGCAGGCCTGCCATAAATTAAAATGACGTGGTAGACAGAGGTGGGGAGATCGGGATTTCTTCTGGAAACTTGCTTTCTCTTAATTTGTATGGATTTTTGTTCTATTTAATTTTGTTAATAAATTGGGTGGGATGGGGTGAGAAAGTAGTATGTCTTGTATAAGAAAAATTAAAATTTGCAACTTTAGGAAGTGGAGGAACCAGTGCTACCGAACATACCCCTACCCATCAGTGCTGCATCGCTGCCTCAGTTCAATTCTAGTTTCGTTGGTAGTAGCGCTGTCTCAGCGTCACCGAGCGCTGTTTCAACAGCAGCAATGAGCACGGCAACTCCAGCAGCTGCGACGGGCATGGCAAATCCATCAGAGGTGGAGGGCATGACAGATCCATCAGAGGTGGAGGGCATGACAGATCCATCAGAGGTGGAGGACTTGACAGATCTATCAGAGGAGGAGGTGGAGGACATGATATATACAACGGCGACGTCGGGCATAACGTGTTCAACAGTTCCCTCAGGCTTGACATATCCAATAATGGCGGCGGGCATGCCATATCTACTGATGACAAAGGACATATCAAGGTCAACAGCGGCAACGACAAGCGTGGCAAATTCAACGGAGGCGGCAGGCATGGCAGATGCAGCAGCGACGGCGGCGGGCAAGGTAAATCTTTATGCTATAAATAATGTTTACAATGAGTATACTGCTTTATTGCGAGTTGACTTTTTCTGTGGTGCTCATGAAACTAACAAATATTAGTTTCTACGCAGCTGAATGAATTGGGGTTGTATGCCAGTTTGGGGAAAAAGGCATAAATGTTTTGATTCTGCTTCTCTCAGTCTTAGAGCCTGCCAACTCCCATTTAACGTGATTGTATAACTGCTTCAAATGCTGTGGAAGTCTGCGGGGGAAGGGGGGTGTGGACTTTATGCCACGTTATTTATAGTGGTTTTGGCAGGGGTAGAGTTAATTTTCTTCGTAGTAGATGATGCTGTGTTGCAGATTTGTGAGCAAAACAGTGTTGGTAAGGCACTGGTGTTTTAGCTGTTGCTGAGCAGTGCTTACACAGTGACAAGTCCTTTTCTGTTTCTCACGCTGCCCTGCCAGCGAGGAGGTCGGGGATGCACAAGAGGCTGGGAGGGCACTCAGCCAGGACAGCGGAGCCCAGAGGACCGAAGGGATATTCCACACCATTTAGCATCGTGCTCAGCAATAAATGCTGGGGGAAAGAAGGGGAAGGAGTGGGGAGTATGTACAGGGTTATGGCATTTGTCTTTCCAGGTAGCCATTACATGCGATGAGTCATTAATGCTACCTCAAATTTAACAACTTTACTTCTTTATTTCCAGTTCTTTTCCCTGTTCCATTTGGAGGGAGTGAGCGAGTGGCTGTGTGGTGCTTAGTTGCCTGCAATGGTTAAACCACAACTTTATTTAAGTTATTAAATTAGAGGTAACGTGGTCATATAAGCCTCACATAGAATGAGCCTAGGGTGCAATAATTGGCATATTATTGCAATAAAATAAACATTAATCTGTTCCAGAGTACTTGAAATATTTTTTGTACGGTTTGAAGTAGACAGCTGCTTTAACATTTTGAGGTGTTTGCTGAAGTTCTTGGAGTATCATTGGGCTGAGTTTGCCGTTCTTCAGCTTCCTGGCTTGCTTTTCCGTGCATTTAGACCTAAGTAGCATCTCCAGCTTTTCCTCTCAGTTTCTGGAATTTGGTTTTGAAGATATTGTCCTATACCCACTTGGAAACTTCCCTGTGTTTTATTATTACTTTTATCTGCAAAATAACTCAAACATCAGGTTTTTCGACGTCACTGCGGGACTTCTGTTGGGTAGTGAATTCAGGTAGTTGTTGCTCTTAAATATAAACCTTTAATTCTTTTGAAAATACAGATACAACCAACAAGTACTGTTAGCAGTCCTGAGTTTGCGTTTTCATCTCCAGTTGTGAAATCTACTGAGGCAGAAGTGCTACCTACGTCTTCTGTAAGTAAAATAATAAAGGAGCTTGACTTTTTTTCTTAGGCATTTAGTAGGCTGTTGCAGAACACTAAAGCAGAATCTGCCTTGATGGAGAAAAGTATGTAGGCTTCTGGCTTATAATTTGTCATTCAGCATGCGTGCTACAAATGTGAAGAGCAGCTTTCAGATTTGGTTTTGTGTGTGCATTCGATTGGAGTTCCTGTGGCTTGAGAATCTGAAAAACCTCTCTTGTTCATAGCAGATTGGGTTTACATTTAGTGTTCCCGTTGTAAAATCGGCAGAACTTTCTGGACCCAGTGGTACTCCAGTGACGCCCTTTCTTACCCTAGGTAACTGAAACTTTAGCACTTCAGATCTGAAGTGCTGATTTTCCTTTTTTTCTTTATTAAATCTTCAATCTGTCCTGTCTGCGCATGCTAGCAATTCCAGGCAGTGTTGGACTTCTGCAGTATTTTTCCAGTGACAGATCTGCTTTTATATTTTTTTTTTGTTTTGTTGCTTTTTGTTTTGCTTGTAATCATAAAGCATTGCAAAGTAAGTAGAATTTGTGAAGATTCTTATGTGAGAAGCATGAAAGCTGGAAATTCTTGTTTCTAACAAAAGTGAGTATAATCTGCTCTAACTAGGTCACATTGTGAAAGCTGTTTTTGTTTTCTTTTGTTTCAAAAGACACCACCACCTCAACCAACATCAACACACAGAAAGAGGAAGTCAAAGATTTTGCTGGTGGTCCCTTCACCACTGCCCACGTCTTAAAGGAAGGAAGCGTCTTAGACGTTCTAAAAAATCCTGGAGAGATAATGAACTCCTTTTAAAAAGATGCTGCAAAAAATACGCTAGCATTTTTTATTAAAAAAAAACCAACACACGACTTATGGTTAATAGAGTATCTGCTATAAATATGAATGTAGGAGAGCATTACATTAAGCGCTGCGTTTGTTAGGGTGCATCTGCCCCCTTCTATTCTAAGTGGTGTTTGTTGCTGGAAGTAAAACTGCAAGATGAAAAGCAGATGGGTTGCATCTCCTTTACGTGTTAGGATGTAATTGTAAATGAGGTACTAAGAGAATTAGCCAGATAATCGGTGTTTCATTTTAAGTAAATACAATTTGTGGAATTGAAAAGGAAATGTTTGTAAAGCTCAACACTCCTGTCCCACCTTCAGCCCAGGTGAAGAAAGAATAGGAAAGAGCTTCAGTTCCAAATACATGGCGAAAGCTGCGAATCTTTGGGCCTTAGCTTACAATGGCTCCTGTGGATTAAAATTTAAACTGCAAACAGAAGTGGAGTGTTTTACGTTAAAAACCCTTTTCTGAATTTTGTTTTTAAGCAATTGCAATTGTTTTCAACAGTTTCATAAAGTGTGTCTGTGGAAAAGATATCTTTTAAGAAAAAGGGCTTTATTGAATTTGATCTTTTCCCAAAAGTCTTCTTCTAACTTACATACTTGTTAAGAAGGCAGCACATTTCTCTGTTGGAAAGAGCTAAGTGAGAGAAAATACATTGTGCATTTTGTTTAAGGAAAGACCTCTGAGTGAAGTGACATTCACTTTCTTTATCGGTTTAAAAGAAGCAGAATCTAAATCCACATTGTTCAAAGACTTCATTTTTGACTAAAAAAAACCAACAAACAAACCACAAAACAACTATGTTCAAGGTAGATTTACAAGCAACTTGAGCTGCTGTTTAAGATGCATTTCCTTTAGTCTTTCTGTATTAGTAGCTTGTCTTTTCTGTTAAAATTGCCACCTTTTAAATAAGGAGTTGTCCTAATTATAGAAAATTAGACAGTTGTTCAATTGTCTTGAGTTTTTATTATTTAATTAATATTCAGCATCTGTGGGAAAATACCGTATGGATTGCTGCTCCGAGTACAAACTTCTGTACAGTTACTGGAGTAGATTTGAGTCATCTGCTACGGAAGGAGGAGCTTTAGAAATCTGATTCGATTGGGCATCGCGTCTTAATCAAATTGTATTATTTCCATTCCAAGTTGGACTGTCAGATTTCAGTCAGCTACTGTCTGTTTGTACTTGTATCGACCAGTGAAAATGTTGATTTAAAGCTTGCTTGGAAACAAAGAGTTAAATGAAGCTTTAACGAAATGTTCTGTTGTGACCCAGTGCAGCAGATGAAATTTCATCCGTTTAGATAAGATTTCTGGGGACTTCCTGTTGCGCTCGGTCTGAATGTCTAGTTGTAACCATTGGCACCTGGGTTGAAATTTTTGCCCTCTAGTAAAGTCACTTAGTTACATGTAGTGAGGTGCTGCGCTAACAGGAAGACTTTTTTTTCTTGCTTCCTAGACTTTGGATTGTTGAAAACATGCTCTTCTACGTCTGCGCAACCTACAACAAGCACAGTGGTTTATACTAGGCCTGCAATAACAACTTTTTCTGCAGGTAAAGAGACTTCTAAACAAGCATCGTACTGGCAATCTGATACATGTGACCCTTTTCTGCAAAACAAAGACATGAAGGACAAATGTGTAACTTGTCAAGCTACTAAAGCGTCAACAGTTGAGAGTATGAAACAGACAGTAAGTTCAAGTCAATGCGACACCTCAAAGCCAGCAGCGCCCCCAGCAGGGATGCTGGGCTTTGGAGACAAATTCAAAACAGTACCTGGAACGTGGGATTGTGATACATGTCTTGTCCAAAACAAACCGGAAGCTACAAAATGTATAGCATGTGAGACACCAAAACCTGGAACGGGAGTAATGCCTGCTCTGACATGACCAGTGGTCACAGACAGCTCGGTGACAGTGACATCCTCCTCGAGCAGCACTGACACAACAGCCACTCTGGGCTTTGAAGACAAATTTAAGAAGGACAAAGGCTCTTGGGACTGTGGAATATGCCTTGTACCAAATAAGACGGAAGATAACAAATGTGTAGCCTGTCAGTCTGAGAAACCAGGTATGGTCCTTTTTTTCCTGTTGTTTCCATCCTAGCCTCTGTGAATCTTGTACAGAATAAAAGTACGTTGCATATATGGAATATTTTAAGCAACACGATTCCCAGGTACGGTTGATGGATTAGCGGCTGTCTGCAGGATTGGTTTACAGGCACTTCAGAGGTCTCAGCCCAGGTTCCAGCCTGTCGCATAAATTGAACTGATTGTGAAATGTATTAGTACGGAGCTGGATCAATGCAGATACCCCCGGCTTTGCAGCTGGTGAGGGAAGATGGCTGAAGTGGGTGACTTAATTTAAAAACAACATAGTGATTTTTCACTGGAGAAAATGAGAACTCCATAGAAAGAGTTAAAAATGACTGCGTTTTTCTCTTTCAAAAAATAAGTAAAAAAAATTACAGAATGTGGCCAAAATGCCTCTACTCACCGTTTGTATGTAATTGAGGGGAGATGTGAAGCCAGATTTCAAGACAGTGTAGTCTTAACTAGTCTTAAGCTAAAGCAGAGAGATGCCTATGAAGGTCAGTGGTAGGCTTCAAGAAAGCGAGTGACCCGCTGGGTAACTTCTTCAGGGCAGTACTGGGTTGTTTCCCATTGTGTGTGACCGTAATTGATTTTGAGCGTGGTTGTATTGTTTTTAAAATACGATTCTAATTCTAACTTTGACTCTAAATGTCATTTAACATGCCATTACATCGAAAAACACCTGTGCAAATATATCGTGGAAGAAACAAATTAAGATGGACTAGACCGGGCTTTTGTATTCATCCTGTGCGGTAAGACTGAAATTTCCTGAGGTAAGATAATGGATTTCAGACAGAGTTGATTCTCTTGGACTTCCAACCTCTGAGCGGTCAGTCGGCATCTTTGTCTGAGGCTCTTGCCATTGCAAGGAGGAATTTTGGAAATGAGGGGTTTACTGTGACCATGGTGCAGTGAATTGCACGGTTACGTTGCACTTGTCAAGAGGAAGAGCGATGCAAGTAATACTAGGATAAAAGTTTTCTGCGTGTGCTGTGGAAGGGAAGAGCCATTCTTGTCTTTCCGGTTTTGAATTTGAAGCGTTATCTTCTGCTTCTCTCTTAAAAGGCACCTTTTTTTTAAAAGGCACCTGTCAGGCCTCTTTATGGAGGTTACACTGTGGTCAACAGCAGCAGAAGCTTGTGTGCTGAACAGAGTTGTGTGTTGTTTGGAAGCTTTGAGTTCCACTCTGTTTTTTTTTTTTGTTTGTTTGTTTCTTTGTGGGATTTTGGTGGCTTTTATTTTTTTCAGGGGCGGGGGGGGGGGGGGAGTTGCGGAGTAGTTTTGAACATTTCTGTGGGATTTGACAAATCAAATTTAAAAGTTAATGTTCATTTTATAGTTCATGTTCAAACAGGATGGTTAACTGTCTTGTTTGTCTCACAGAGGGTCCAACACCTGTGACCAGTAGCAGTGCATCTGCATTTTCTGCTCCTTCTGGAGAATTTCTGGATTTAGACAAATTCAAGAAGCCTGAAGGAAGCTGGGATTGGGAGACCTGCTTGGTTCAAAACAAAGCAGAGGCCACGAAGTGTGTAGCCTGTGAAAGTGCAAAGCCAAGCACCAAAGCAGAGCTCAAAGGTAATCCTTAATGATTAAAACGAGGATGCATATTCTGTGATTTATTTTTTGGTTTGCTCTGATTTTTTTTATTTTCTTACCTGTTAAGCACAATTATTTTTTCCTTTGAGGTGTGGCAAAATTATTCGTTTTTCCTGTAGGAATATTGCCTAGATAACATCTGTTTCCACACTTTTCCCCAAGAATAAGTTTATCCTTTTTAGAGAAAAGCTTTCATTAATGACGTGCTTGTTCTTTACATGCCCTACACGTTGTTCATTTGGAGTTCAGACTAAAAACATGATCTTTCAAAGAAGTTCGTATACTTTTTAAAGCCAGGTGGTGGGCAGAAAACACAATTGTGAAAAGTTTTATGTAGAGAGGAAGCATGGGGTTTTCTTGTTTGTTTTACTGTTTGGTGGGTTGTTTTTTAAACAGTTTTGACTGGAAAGATCAGGACTAGAATGTAGTTCAAACCTTCATGTACTTCAGGTAAACAGAATATCTTTTGTCTTCACTTGTGCGCTTATGTCCATCAAGTAAGACCTCTGAAACCATACTAGAAAAAATCTGCGGGATTTGATATGTTCATGTACTAGAGCTTTAGAAAAAGTTTAATTCCTATATGCAGCATGTCTTCTGTCCTGGTTATTGATACGTACGCAATTAGTAGCAATCCCTTTTTTGATCTCAACACTAGGTTTAGACAAAAAATTGCGACACCTTAAGGAACCTGTCCTGCATCTCATACAAGCACAGAAGTTGCAGTGTCTCAATGCTAGCAGTACAGTTGGTGGTAAAATCTTTAGTAGGGTGAAATAGAGGCCTCACACTTTTCAGAGAAAAAAAGAGATGAGAGAGAGTATCTTATTCCCACGTACTTGCAACTATGCTGCAGAGTGTACTGCTGTTACTCTAGTGCTACAAAGGTCCAAAAATCACTGAACAGTTATTAGCCAGTTTTGTATTCCTTTAATTTGTTGAAAGACTGCAGTAGAGGATTGAAGTTTTTATTGAGGATCACTGTGTGGAAAAATTCTGATTGTTAAATGTCATTTGTATGACTTAAGAACCGCGTTTTGGAGTACAGAATTCAGTATTAATTCCAGAAGGGGTAAGGGGAAGGACATTAGCTAGTAATCCCGAACAAAAGCAGTGTATAGAGCTATACTGATTTTAATCGCAGTATTCTTACAGTTGGTCTGTTACTGAACAGATATGTTTTGGGGAGATATGGTGGCCAGGGAGGCGTGTGTGTTTGTGTGCTTCCTCTTCTAGTTAAGGTTCTGGGGTTTGGTTTTGTCAGGAAAATTCGATGAGGCACCTTGTGTAAAAGGAAATGTTAACCAGCATTTTTCAACACGGTGTAGTCCCTTAAAAGTGTCATAGATGAAAAGAGGCCATAAACGCTGGGGGAAAAAGTTAGTGGGAAACTGAGAGCAGGATCACATTCAGTAGTGAGAGAGCAGCAGCCTAGGGAAAGCTGATGAATGACTGTAACAGATAGTTCTATTTTAAGTGTAAAACAACACTCAGTACTTTATAATGGTGGTCTTACCAGAGGGTTCTTCTCCATGGCTCCTAAAAGCACGTCTTGAAGGCATTCGAGTGCAGTGAACTTAAGCTGTAAGAGTTGGGCTGGTAAGCTTGGCCTGATTTGAAGCTGTAGGCACGGGGCTATAATTTCTGAACAGGCTACAAAAGAAACTGTACCACTGTGCTTTTCAGTGCTCCGTTTAGCAAAGCCATCAAATTGTTGCAGGCAATTGATGTTGTTCTTCTAAGAGCACCTGAAAGATATTTTTGTTTGAAGAGTTCAGAGGTACCGGTTAATACTGGTTCAGATAATTACAGCCAGCTCTTGGTGTTTGTGACCAATAAAGTTTGTGGCTCCAAAAGGAGTGGGTTAGTGCTAACTGATTAACTGCTGTATATGCAGAAATATGGAATCTGATTACTTACGCAGAGAGCACTTAAAATGTATTGTTTTGCTGGCTCTCAGTGAGTTGCATCTTAATGCTACCAAGGAATAAGCTTTTTGCTTCTGGCCCAAGTTTTTTAATTTGGTGAAAGCCTTTTCTGTGCACGTGCACATGCCAGAGAGGTTGCTTAAGTAATAGAAGCTATAGTAGCTGCTATCTTCTGTTTTTTGTAGAAGACAGAAACTGAATTCGTTAGCTTTGTAACTGTTATGCATACCAGAATTGGTTTTCTCCCTTTTGAAAATAGTAGAGGGTATGCCTATGTCAGATTTGGTGAGCAAGGTGATCAGATGAGGGCACTGCAAGACTGCCAGAACGCACCAGGTCTGGGGGGAAAAGGAATCCGGCTGAGCATAGGAATTTCTAAAAGGTAACCAAGGAGTTGTGCATTGATACAGTTATTCTAAATAATCAGATTCTTGTAGCTCTGCCTTTGGAAAGTCTGTGGCCCTTGCTGTAGTGGCTGTACACAGGATGCAGTCTACAAAACCAGAAATGCAGAAGTCCTATGTTTTGACTCCCTGGATTCATCAACCTGCTTCAGGATGGCTGGGGGAATCCAACTGTTAAGTCTAGCCAGACAGCGCAACTTGGGCTTAGCTGCCATTGTAACCAGCCTTGTTTCTCAACAGTAGCAAAGCTGAATGCATTGGTAAATATTTTCAGGTTTGGGCCTGCATAAGGTAGAAGGGACAACAAGTGGTTTTATATGCTAGGGAGTTCTTGTTCTTAGAGCTTTCCCTCTAGTTTGAGAGAAGCACATAACTAGTTTTACAGTGGGTTGACAGGAAAGAAGTGGGGGGGAAAAATGGGAACGCAGGGGGAAAGCCAAAGGCGTTATTACTAGAACAGGTTTAGAATGCTATTCTTTGCTTTTCATGAGCTTAGGGCAATGGGGAGTTTAAAGCTTAGCACTTCCTGAGAGGGTTTCTTACTCTACCGGCTCAGTTCTATCACTTATTTAAGGCAATTCAGGTCTCTGAACGGTTAAAGAATTGATACCAAATTTGATGAACTTTGATCCAGGATACTGACAAAACAGGACTTCATATAAACAATTTCAGTATGTTCATGAGGTTAGCTTGTGCGTTCTGTTAAATAGTAAAAAATGACACGTGTTTCTGTTTACCTAGCATAATTCTGCAAATGTTGCCTCCTTCTGCTTTAGAATGGAAATGCTCTTCTCCAAGAGAGCACTGTCCAAACTTCTTTGCCAAAATTTTTTGATTAAATTAATATTGTTTTATTTTGAAAACAAGAATAAGCCACAAACATGTTTTCTTGCTTCGGCTATCCAGAAGAACGTCAACAGTATTTTCAGATTTTCCTTCCCTACACAACTGTATGTAGGAAGAGTGCAGTTGGAAGCAGAAGACCTAAGGTGATGTATCTTCTGTTTGTTTACTACAGTAACAAGACAATGGATTACCTCTTTATTAGAACTTGTGTAGCTTTGCAGTATTGAAACAAATGTAGGTATTAAAATACACATCAGTAATACGTTTCTGAATGGCTGAGTACCGTGCTCTCTTAGCATTGAAATACCCAGCCATTGGATTAGTTTGTCCCTCATGTTTGCTTAGTTTGGAAGCTATTTCAGAATGCCTTCAGCTTGTATTCTTCCCCAAAAGCATAGAACTCACTTCTCTGCATCCCCAATTCAAGTCAGAGAAACTGGACACTGCAAACACAGGAGGTCTGCCTGTACAGAATCAGTGAAGACAAGTCTAAACAGCGGATTTTTTTGAATATGCAGCTGGGTTATCTGAATGTTCTTTATGCAGTGTACCTCAGTTTTAGTACAGATAGCACTTGTCTTGGTTCTTGTCATTAGTCTGAAGCTGCCCCTGAGAAAATCTTGAAAGGGAAAGTAGTGAAAGCTAATCAGCTGGCCCTTTCTTCTTAAGAACCAGCGTATTTTGTAATTCTCCCACTAATAATAAGGCGTCATGCTGGAGAATCGCGATTGTGTTGTTAAGCAAGACTGACTTCACCTGAGTGGTATAGTTGGCAGCTGTTGAATGTTTAATGGACTTTAAACAAACAAAAAAACAGAGCAGGTGGAGGTAGACATGGCAAACTGACAGGCAGTGTCAGATGCTTCTTTGAAATGGATAATCTGACTCCATTCACTTCTTTCTGGAAATAAGATCTAGTAATTAAACAAATAAAAGATAGAAGGGTTAAGACTGCATCTTTAAAGCAGCTGTGCTTGATAAATGTCTCTGGTCTTAAATCAATCTTTAGCAAAGCACAGAGACTTAGCAGCAGCTTGCTTATGCCAACGCTAAAAATACTTGATGTGTACAGGTAACCATGTCAAGGCTCTGGAGTTAATCCATGAGAACAATTCCTTCTGGTATTGGCAAAGGTGAGGATGCTTGCTTCTATAGAAATGAGGTTTTGAGCTGTGACTTAAGCTGTCACTTAGGTGACTGTTTAGGAAAGCTTCCTTTTAAGCTTTGAAGTATGTAAGCTAACAAATTGTTTAAGTTCAGAACTGGGTTTACAGTTTCTTGTTCTCTGACTGTATGCAACTCCTCATGTTTCAGACTGAAAGCAGAATTGCAGCGGTACCAGTCATACAACTATAATGATTATTACCAAGATTACCAGAACTACTACTCGCAGAGGAGTTACGATGCTTACGCTGACTACAACTACAGCTCCTATGCTCCCTATGACAGCATGCAAGCTGTTGGAGACTGCTCTTTAGGAGATTCTTTAATGGCTCCAGCTGTTTTTGAGGTAAAGATAGTGCACGCTTGCTGTAAAGAAAATATTTCACAGATAATATGTTGTACAGATTTGTGTGAATCAGCAAAAAGAATCCGAAGTTGAAAACATGCTTTCTGCTTAGTGTGAAGTTAAAAGAGCAGATTCCATTCAGAGGTGTTTGTATTTAAGTGCTTAAATAGTAAATCCATAGAATTAGTGATTTATACACCATTATTTGTTCACGCATACCAAAGAATGGTTTTGACAGCATAATTGCGTACGCTTCTTCTGTTCCTGTTCTTCTGATTTGCTTTGCTTAAAGCAAATTAAACAGTTGTTGTAAGTGGTCTTATCGTGGTCAATGTATTAGTTGTGACCTCCGGAGGTCCCTTCCAACCTGTACTGTAATATTGGCTTTCTTCTAAAAATAAGTAGATAAAATGCCATCTATCCTTGTAGTTGTAGGAAGAAGGAATGGGTTGAGACTGCAGCACTTTGAATCTGTGATGCTTTCTGAAATGAGTTATGACTAAACTTAGCCTTTTCTGTCTTTCAGGAATCTTCAGTTATGACTAATATCGGTGATGACCTAATTACTGACGGTAATAAGGGTTCTATCATTGTCACTTGAGTTTAGCCATCCTTGTGCCTTTTAACAATACAAGCCAACCTCTACTGGATGAAGAACATCTTGAAAATTCAGCTGAGGTCAAACCTCTGTGGGGTTGATCTGCAATCAGCTGGGGTTTTAAAGCTGATACAGCATACACTGACCGCATCAAGTAAAACGGGACACTGTCAATGCTTCGCAGCAGGTTTCTTGTACCTGTGCCTTCATTCCCATTTGAAAATGGTCTAAGACAGAATTTTGTTCTTTGTATTGGTTCCGCTAAACAGATTTTATATTAGAAACTCAGTAATATGCAAAAGCTTTGTTCTCCACCCTGAGGTAAAAGCTTATGTTGCAGATTCCAAAAGGAGGATTCAGCTTGCACTTACAAATACGGTACAAAACATATTTGTGTCCTGGAAGGTTTGCAAAGTTCCTCACGTGGAGGCATTTTGTGTTAGTGTTTAGAAACTATCCTATGTAACGTGTATTGCCGTAGAAGTGAATTAAATGACTCTTGGGAGGGTTTCATGGCTGATTACCCGTAAACGTTATCTTTACTATCTTAAACCTTGTCTTTGTCTTTATCTTGAAAGACAATTCTAGTCCCAGCCTTCTAATATAAAAATTCCCAAAAGTTGGAGTTGTGAGGCTCAAAATTTTAGAGGACTAAATACCTCACTAAAATTAGTAGATCTAATAGCTTATTACACTTAGCTTAAAATACATTTTGTTAGCCATTTCACATGAAGTTTTTTTGTGCGCATGCCTCAGATTTGATACTTGGACTTACCAGGCTTTTATTTTCAGATCCACAGCTCTACTTGGATGTTGATGAAATGAACAGACAATTCACGGAGACAAGCGAAGAACTCTACGATTCACTCATGAATTGTCACTGGCAACCTCTGGATACGGTCACTTCTGAAATCCCCTCTGCTATTTAAGCGTCTTCTAGAGCATGACCGTTAGGACCAAAGTGCTAAAACTACATTTCTTCTACATTATTCTAGCTCATAAGTTTTAAAGCACAATGATAGGTTGGGTTTTTTTTGCTATGCTTTTGACAGTTTCTGTAATCTTTTTGTTCATCACTCCCTTCTTGGAGCATCATGAAGTCATGTAAATATTCGAGAAATGTAAAGAGGTAAATGGGGTCTTATCTTAAAGATAAGACTTGCCTGTGTAAATAAAAAATTTGTATCTGCAAACCTGCCAGCAAGGGATTTTACTTGTACCTGTGTGCAGCACGTTCTCTTCCGGCTTATGGAATTTAACAAGGTAGTAAGGGTATTTCATCTGTCTTTATTTTTATATGGGCATTAGGACACAAGCGAAATCTAGCTTTCCCTTGTTTTCCTGGTTCCTTAGGTAAGCGACAAGCCAAGCCTTTCATGTGCTTGCTTAGACTGGAAGTATGTATGGGAGACACTCACAGGCCTTGCTATGGAAACACCTGTGCCCACTTTTTCCTGCAGGCTGCTGGCTCTAACTGTACTACTGATACATGCTAGGTCAGCTAAAATTGGCTTATAAATAGGGTATGTTAAGCATATGGAAGTGTAGACTTCAACTGCCATAGCTACAAACATCCCGTGGAATGAGGATGATGTCTGCTGGCACTCTCTGCATCAGCATTCAGTTTTCCCTTGCCCTTCTTACTGTTAGACTTCTCAGCTGACGCTTTACAGCGAAGAAATTGCTACAACATAATCCGTGTTCTTAAACCTAAAAAAAAAAAATCTTGGAGAAAACAACTTGCTGGTTTTCCCTCCTTGCTGGCAAGGAGAAAAATAGTCCACCAGGAACAACAAAAAAATCCTAGTAACAGCTCCTTAAGTTATACCCTCTGCTACCCTCTCTGATTGCTCTGGTCTTCCTTCATTCGTGGTAATGAAGTTTTTAAAGCTCTGGTAGAAGGATGACAGTACTCAAGTCAAAGGAGATGAGAGCCATGAGGAAAGCTTTGCTTTAAGCTAGAGCAGTCTTGCGAGTTGCTGCCTTTATGCTGTTCTTATCTTGAAGGGTACAGAGTCTTTTCCAGTCATAGGGACTCCATAACCCTATGAGTATGGAGAAATAGTTGCTAATTAACAGTGTGTATAGTAAGTAAGTGAGGCTGGAAACAAAAGAATATTCCTCCAAGAAAAAAAAGGAAGCAGAAATTACTGTACTTAATAGCTGGGGAAGCTGTTAAAGCTAGTTGACACAGTTCTGGTACTGCCGTGTGTGTTTTGGGGGCAACATAAACCATAATTGCTGTGATGGCAGGTAAGAATCCAATTCTTTTTTATGGCTTAGTGTAGTCAGTGAAAGCAGTGGTCCTAAGCTGCATGCTGTTCTTAAATGTAATGCAAATTCTCTTTTGTGACTCCTCAGTACTTCCAGGTTACTTGTAGCTGATCACCAGCAACTGCTTCTGTTAGCTATTAGCTGTTGGGTTTTTGCTAGGAATACTTTCAGTCCTGAATTGAAATGATGACATCCTGAAACAGAAGAGGCTCTTGGAGTATTGTAGGAAGCACATTCTTCCTGGTTCTAGTGCAGGTGTACACGTAGGAGGAGGCAGAAGGCAAAGAACCTCACATAGGTGGAGGGGGTGAGGTGGCATCACAGTTAGAGCTGTTGCAGTTAACTCTTCCCAAAGCATGAAAGCAACGTGGCTGGGAACAGGGATTTGTTGGGTTGCTTCTTTGTGTGAGCCAGGGAGTCTTTTGAGGGGCAGATTAATAAGAATATGACACAAGGTAGAGGTGCAATAGATGAAGCAAAGAATCTGGGTGGGAAAAGGGTTGCTTGTACGTGTCTATGGAATTGTTTCAGGGGACTGAGCTGGGGCAAATTCAAGATAATAGATGCAGCCTCCTTGACTTTGGATGGCAGTGCTGAAGCTTCAAAACCTTACAAGCTTTGATGCCACTTCAATTGTAGTGCATAGCTGTGGTACTTGAGCTCAGAAGTGCAAACTGCACAGGATTTTTTTATCTATTTTCTTCAACGTGAGCAGCAAAACATCTTCCAGGAATGTGCCTGGGTGCTACGCTGCTTTGACACGGCTTGCTTTGCATCACCAAACACAGTAGTTAGGTTGCATCGAGTACTTTGTGGAAACATTCATTGTGTTGTCACCCAGAAATGGGATGCTACAGATGTGTGTTGGCCCGGCAGTATCAGTGCTGTTTTTTGGCCTTTGAGAGGTTGGTCCATAACATGTGACCTGTGTAATGAGGGGCCCACATAGATTGGTGACTTCATTAAGTCTGATGCTGTGGTGGTGTGTGACCCAAGGCCCTGAACGTCAGAAAATCAGGCTGTGGCCACCTATTTTATGCAGACTTTGCCTATTAACAAGGTCTCTACACTGTACGTTAGAGACGTGCGCCTCCTTTTCTGGACTAGATAGCGAAAATACCAGTTTTGTAGTTCAGTGAATGAGATTGGTTGGGCTGTTTGTTCTCCAGAGCTGAAAAATGTTGGGAGTGTATTCTCTTGGAGTCCACAGAAATGAAAATGATGAGAGGAAGAGAACGTTGGTTGCAGCCCGCGTGCTGCTGTTATAAAGTAGTTCTCTGATGTCTTTTTCCCTCTGCTGAGACTTATCAGCCTATCGTCCTTTCCTGTTAGGAGCGCATACCTGGCTTGGGATGGTGTGCGCAGGGCAGATTCTTTACCGTAAGAGCGCAGTGAATGCCAGACTTCTTCCTGTACTGCCGTGTTAACCGTGAGTCACAAATTCAGGAAGCAGTGATTGCATCGGAACTGCTAGAATGCTTTGCGGAGTCTTTTTACTGGGTAAACTTCACAGCTGCAGTTACAACTTCCAGCCTGTGTTAGCTGAACACATCGTACTGGTGCCCGCCATCAGTTTGACAAAGATGGGATTGCAGTAGGGACTTGCTTTTTTCCTTCTTTTTAATTAAACAAGTCTTTGAAGCAACTTTTCCAACACCGCCATACTTCACTTCTTCCAGTTATTTTCTGTTTTACTTAGCTGAAATGTTTTTTTTTCTTCCAAGCTTGAGGAAGTTTTCTACAAGAATGTCCCGTAATGATTTCATAAACTCTTTTCGTTGTACCTAGCTGCAACAGAGAGTGCTTTTATTCAAAAACCTGCTGGTTTTCTTTTCCAAGAAGTAGTGGGGTTTTTCCTATCTCTTCACTGATGGGAAAGGCTGTAGGACAGTAGCTTGAGGGGCTACTAATGCTGTCATCAGTGAGCCGGGAAGAGGCAGGAGTCCGAAACGGGTAAAAAGTACTTAAAAGGATACCAAAAGAGTAAACGGTACTTAAGCCGTGGATGTTTCTTTTTGCAGGGATGCTCTGAACCAACCGCTTCTTTCTAGCGCTACCTCAAAGTAACTTGCAGATAGACCTCACAGGGAAGGTTGATCAAATGGTGATGATCGCTGTCATTCTGCTGGACACGCAGATACTTGCCTTTCGTTTTGGCTCATTTTTAATACCAATTAACTTCAGTGCCTCGCGTTAATAGACACCGTTTGACTGCATCGGCAAATGTTTCTGAGTCGTGAGTGTCATTAAAGGCCTGTCACCCTATGGAAATCCTTCTAAATAAGAAAAATGGCATTTAAATAAATAAATAAAGCAGCGTTTGAACTTATGAGCAAACCTAGCGTAGCTGCCTTTGACGCTGATCTGGAGGAGAAAAATCACGTTATCACGCTACTATGGTTGCCTTAATAGGTTTGGTGTACATGAGGGAGGGAAGTATTATGTGATGTTTGCCTAGCTATTACATGGCCGATGCAGGAGGGGTTTTAGTCAGTTCCCTGAGCACGTATTGTTGCAGAAGTCGGTGATTTCACTGCCCAATGTCTGTTATTAAGGGCACGATTCATGTCCCGTTATCGTTTTTATTCTTTATTTATGTGTTTATTTTCTGGGGCGGCGATCTGTCACGATGCCCATCGTTCCCCTGCCGTGGGGTAGAATTTAGCGTGACGACTGCCTCCCGGACCAACGGGGCCACGAATCCGGCCTAAAACACTGCTTGTGCGTTGGTTGTCGGCGTGGGGGCTGTTGGTTGTCGGTGCGGGGGTATCGGTTGTCGGTGCGGGGCTTTTCTGACGAGCACTGTGGGCTCGGGGCGCCGTCCCACGCCCGGCGCGGTGCTGCGGCACACCAGCGGTCGGCGCCACGGCGCGGGGAGGCTCTGGAGGTGACTCCTAGCCCCGTGCTTACGGTGGCCGGGCCGGGGTTCATTATGGCGGCCGGGTCCTGAGGGCGGGAGCGGGAGGGCGGCGGGACCGGGACGGGACCGGGGCGGGGCGAGGAACGGGAGCGGCAGCGGGAGGGGGGGGCGCGCGTTCCCGTGAGGGGAGGGGGCGCGCGAGGGAGGGAGGGGGAGGGTGTGAGAAACACTCCGTAGCCAATAACTTGGGCTCAGGCGAGGAGCTCGGCGAAGCAGGAATTTATTCGCGATCGCAGTGGCGGGCGTCCCGTCCGTGCGAGGACTACCGCACACCAAATTTCCCTGGTGTATTGCCAAGCACTTCCCCGTGCAAGGGCTTACCATACACCACATTTCCCGAGACTCTTCCTTTCTCTCCCTTATCTCACGCTTCGTCCGTCTCCGGCCGCGCCCCTCGCGGAGCTGCGGAACCGCGGATCAGGACTCCACACTCGCTCCGTACAAAAGTACGTCTCAATCACACGGCACACAGAGTCTCACCCGACCCCCAAGGCAATACTTCCTATTTCTTACCTTGGTCTGTGCACAGAGTTACCGGATCAATTCTCAAAGCCGGAGTGCCTGCCTTCTTCCCTTCCCCACTCCTTCACGGATCCTGCCTCTTTCATCAGTCTCGGGCCCTCTGTCAGCTCTCCGCAGAACCGCCGCCGTCGATGCACAGGACCGCTGAAATCAGCGGGGCATGCCTTCCTGCTGCTGCGGCGGTGGGGCTCCCCAGTAGGCGACTGGCTCCCGGACGAGCCCCCAAATTGTGAGAAACACTCCGTAGCCAATAACTTGGGCTCAGGCGAGGAGCTCAGCGAAGCAGGAATTTATTCGCGATCGCAGTGGCGGGCGTCCCACGAGCAGGAGCGCCCCTGCTGGTTCCAAAACCCAGTTTATATACTTTTTGATGACGGGACCCTCCCCTGTTTCCCCACTGAGGGGGTGATCCAGGCTCACAATCTGTCTGATGCTTCCCAGACAATGCATGGCCTTCAGTTGCCGGCCTGTTAAATTTCGAATTTCTTTCGACTTTTTTACTGGTTGAAGCGGTAATGGTTCTTCACTTACCTGACTTGACTCAACACCGTGATTTTCCCCGAATTGTTCTACGGAGTCTGGTTGTCTGCATTTTACAAGGTCGCCTGCTAAGCGTTCTTATCGCTGCAAGCACACCTCGATACCCCATTCCTTACCTTTAAACAACGTAACTCTGCAAAAACAACATTTTTATTCCCACGAGGGGCAGGGCAGGCCCCGCGGCGCGTGGCGGCGGGGGGCGGGGGGGCCCCGTGACGGCACCGAACGCGGGGGGGGGGCGGTATGGCCTCGGGCGGCGCGACCGGTAGCGGCGCGACCGGCAGCGGCATGGCCGGCGGTGGCAGGGCCGGTGGCGGCGGGGCGCCGGGCGGCAGCCCAGGAGCCCGATCAGGAGGAGGAGGAGCAGGAGGAGGAGGAGGAGGAGGAGGAGGAGGAGGAGGAGCGGCCGGCGGCAAGGTGAAGAGGCGGCGCCACCGTTTGGGCGCCGCGAAGCCCCCCTGTGCCAGGAGCAAGCGGGTGAGGAGCGGCCCCCCCACAGCGGGCCCTTCCCCCTCAGCCCACCAGTTACCCCCTTACTTACCCCCTTACCTTACCCGCCCCTTTATCCCCTTAGTTACCCCCTACCCACCTCCTTACCCCCTTAGTTACCCCCTCGACCGCTTAGTTACCCCCTTAGTTACCCCCTCAACGGCTTAGTTACCCCCTTAGTTACCCCCTCAACGGCTTAGTTACCCCCTTAGTTACCCCCTCAGCCCCTTACTAACCCCCTCAGTTACCCCCTCAGCCCCTTCCTAACCCCCTCAGTTACCCCCTCAGCCCCTTACTTACCCCCTTACCCCTCTACCCAGCCCATTACCCCCCTCCTCCCCCTCCCCTTCACCCCCAGCCCGCTGCCCTCAGGACCCCCAGTGCCACCCCCAGGGCTTTCCCTGCTCCCTGCACCCCTCCTCAGCCCATCATCAATTCTCTGAACGTTACCTGCCAGGCTTTGCTTCTCGTTTGTGCTGTAGGGTACAGCAGGTTGATGGTGAAAGCGGTCCGTCAATTCGGGGTGTGAAAATCCCCGTGCTGGAGGGGGGACGCGCCGAGATCCCTCCCAGCAGCTCTTTGCTAAGAAATGTCAGGACGCCCAGAGAGATGCTCTGGAGATGCCCTCTGCACGTTTGTTCAGCCAAAACCTCTCCGCTATTAAATGAGCAACGTAGCTGAGGGGATTGATTATCATATGCAAAACCAAGGGAGCGCTACGCATGGATAGCTGCTCATTTAGGTTTTTATCACTTGCAGAAATGCCAAGTCCCTTATACCACATATTGACAATCAATCTTGTCCATCTAAAGCTGGCCTGGAAGGGCAATGCAAACATTCCCCACGCTTACAGAGCAACCGTTGAAACCTCTGGCTTGAACAGTGCATTAATGTTGAAAGTGCCATAGCTTGCGTGTGCCGACACTGTGTAGCTAACTGATAAACCTTACACGTGGATTAAAAATAATCAGTGGAGATGGTTTTCTAACTTTTCCATTGTCTGTTATCTCTGCGTGTTTTCCAGTAGGTTTATTTAAAGAGTGTGCCAGAGCAAACACGTGCGTGGGGATATCTGGGGGATTCTGCACAGAGAATGGCTGCTGCACATCCAGCGCAGATCAAATTAACAGTAACTTATCGGGGAAGAATTTTAATGATTTGATAAATAGACAAACTGATAGGTGTTACATGTGTGCATTTATTATAGCAGTTAGCTTTGTAACCAGACGAATCGTGCAAATGTTCATAACGTAAAAGGACGAGCTTTGAGCAGATAGCTTGCTTAGAGCATTTGTCAATTAATTTCAGTTTATCTTCAATATCATGTCCACTCTGCAGAAGGTTCTGTGGCTTAATGTTAATTGTCTCTCAGTGATGCAGTTGGGGAGGCACGAAAGCGACCGATGCGATTTTGTGAGGTTATACCTCTGGTTCTGATCCCTACCCCGCTGTTTTTCTCATCCTTCCCCCTACAACTTTAGTCGATAAGTCGATTCTTAGAAATACTTAAATAGATGTGTTTTGTGTGCTTGTGATCCTAATTACAGCCCACCAAACCCTCTGTCTCTTACCATTAAGCTCTGAAGGTGCCTGGGCACTGTAGGCAGTATAGTTAGCAGCTTCAAAGTTCCTGGGAACTAGTCCTGGATCTAATTTACTTTTTTTTTTCTCCCTACATGCAGGAGGGATGATTAGCAGGATGCCTAGCTCATGATTGTCAGCTTTCTGGATATTAATTTTTATTATTAATTTTTATTATTAATTATATTCATTTATATTAATTTATCTTTTATTTAACCGTAGTTCCTGGGGCTTTTGGTCAGGTGGGAATTCTCCGATCGTACCCGATGTATGCCGCAGAGTCAGTCTTCTACAAAATACAGCAACAGCTTTAGAAGGCTCTTGCAAGAGGAGGTGCTGGTGCTATAGCTATAGCTGTGTTTCTTCCAGGACATCTTCTGGGTTAGCCTGACTGTTGAGAGCAGAACTGGTTTTTGTGCGTATAGTCACTGCAATTCAGCATTACTAAAATTGAAAATATTTAGATTCACTGATTTTAATGGGTAGTATGGTCCTGACTGTCGCAGTAGATAATTGCTGAACTTCTGGTTTAGTTGGTTTTCACGGGAGGGTGCGAAGAGGAAGAGTCCTGGAACAAGTCTGTAGGTCAGGAGCTGTTCAGGCGTAGAGTTTCCTGATAGCCTTGCAGATTGACGACCTGCTGGTGAATTTTGGCAGAGGTTTCAAAACTTTGAACCTTGCCAAGGTCACTTGGAAGTGCAGAAAGTGATAGGTAGTTGTAAATCAATCTTAGGTGAATTTTAGGTTTACCAGAAGTGTAGCGATCCTATGCCAGGGATCAACCTCGTCGTCGTCTTCTGAATATTTGCTGTATAATATCTGTCTTCAAGGTCCGTGGAAGGTGGTATCGCAGCATATGCTGTTGACTGCGTTTCTGTAATTAAACAAGTGTTTTTTCTTTCAAGCAGGGAATAATTAGCAGAATGACAGAAACGGTGAAAAATATTGTACCGGCCTGGCTGCAGAAGTATTTCAATAAGCGTGAGGAGGAGTGTGTAGACAGAAATGAATCTGCAAACCAGGAGGAGACTCCGGTAAACTATCACCACGATTATTCAGATGAAGATACCATAATCGATGAGAGATTCACGCCTGAACCAGCAGGAATTAGTAGACGAGGTATGTGAAAAATCATTTGGAATTCTGGCCATCTGTATTTATTCACAGATTTCTAGTTTTGAATCTGAATTTCAAAAGGAAATTGGAATGAGGGTTTTGACAGAATGAAAAAAAAAAACAAACAATCAAAAAAGTCGAAACAACTGTTTGTGAAACCGTCTTAGCTTTAAACTGTATACACAGTTACGAAGCATACATCTTATGCTCTTGGAAGGCATCAGTTAACTTTAGGTACTCTATTAGCCAGGTGCTAAATGCTGAAAATAAGTCATTTGCAAGTGTGCTGGGTTGCATTTTCCATCTTTTAAAAGATATGGAATGAAAATCTGTCTAATTGCCTAAGGCAATTAAAAAAATTAATTTGTTTTGCAGTCTTCGAAACAAAAGACTAGATGCTAGAATGGCAGAGGAAAATTCCGTCTCGTGTCCCGACTTTGTTTGTTTTGTTTTGGTTTTTTTTTGTTTTGGGCTTTGATCAATTTAGTAAAGTTCCTCGTTAACTTGATGGTGAACTGGGGAACTTGTGCACGGATGTGGTTTATGAGATTATTATCCTTAAAATATTCAATAACTTTAAGGTCTACGCGGGGGGAGGGGGTGTCTTTGAAAAGGTATTTGGACCGTTGGCAACGAGGTTTGCAACTCCTTTACCTCATGAAAGATTAATTTGTCTTATATCCAGTGCCTCTCACTGTTCCTGTAGTCCTGTTGTATAAATTTGCATCTATTCTTATTTGAGTTTCTCTTAAATTAGCTGTTTTGGGGAAGTCAGCTTTTAATAAGTAAAGAAGTTTTGTCTGAGCGTGCGTAGGTAACCATAGATAATGTGGAAAGTCAGTTGCTTCTGTTGTTGGCAGAATCAAAAAATAAGGAGGAAATATCTTTGCCTCCAATCTCATCTAATTGTAAACAAGGAGATTGATGGCTTTCTGTGTAGCTGTAGCTTGGGAATGAGTTTGGAGAAAAGAATAGAGAAGGTCTTCGTGACTGAGGAACACATGTTGGCTTTCCTATGTAACTGCATGAAAGGAGCTTTCAGTAAGAACAGCTGCACTGCAAGCTTGCTAACTCCAGGAGATCAGGAGCAGGTGGACACCCTGGAACCTTTTGCAGCTTATGTTGCTGTCCGTGGGTGTTGCTTACTATGCTTAAGAATAAGATTTTTTTTTTTAATTATTACTACATTTTGAAACCAATGTGTTTCTTCAGTTCTGAGGTATCAGTGTGCTGGAGCCTATATTGGGTGGCCTTCCGCCTGAAGAACTTTCTGTATCTCAAACGGTGCTGTCCTAAAAATCTGCTCATGGTTTGGAGAGCTAATTAGTGGTACTGCAGTGGTTATGAAGATTGAACTAACTAGTTTAAGCTTCAGTTCAAGTATCAAGAGGATAGTGGCTCAAAGTCATTTGAATTGCCCAGATTCCTGGGAGAGACAGTAGGCTTTCATCAGGCAAAATACCCATGAATAGTTCCATTCATTTAGCAAGATAGACTTCAAGGCCACCTATTCCAGGCCACTGGCATTGTTTGCAGACCCTTTGCTTCAAGAGGGAAAAATGCTCATCTGGTTACTTGGGTCAACATCCTTGTCCCTTGGGTCAAAATCCCAATAGTTAATGGGTAGGAGATGATGTTTTGCCTCTAACGTGAGCTGATATGGAAGAACTTGGGAAAAAAGTACTGCAAACGTTCATTTTCATGTTGTGTATTCAGATTAATGTAACCTTTGTTCCAATATTATGGAAGCTGCAGTGTTATCTGTAATTTACCGTGTAATCTCAAATTTTGTAAAGCTTATTGCAAGCTGTACATGGGAGAAGGAGTATATATGTTTGATTTAGTGAACGGCCAAGTCAGCGTTAGAGCATTTGAGCACGGGGTCAGAATGTGGTGTTGTAAATCCTCATAGTTAACTACTTCTGGATGCAACATTAATACTGTGTATCGCAAGCAGTGTTGTTGTTGTAGCCAGACAGTTAGATGCAACCGTATCTGGGTGAGGAAGAAGTTAAATTTGGCTTCTCTCTTTTTGCGCTTAGAACTTGGCAATAGCATGGCTGTCGATAGGAAACAGGTTTTGGCTTCTGTGAGCTTGTCTATAGCAAAGCTAATTATCTCCCTGTTCTTGTCTAGAACCATCCACAAGTAGATCAGCACTGAACTTCCCAGTTGTGTTAACAAGGCCCTCTCTTCATCGGAGCCGTCTGAATTATACCACGCTGGATTCTCCTGTCCCACCTTGTCAGCCCTCGACATCTTCTGTATTTGGCATTGGCAGTCCTAGGCTGTCCTTCATAAAAGAAATAGAAGATTCTACCTCTCAACAAGACGATGATAACATCTCAACAACCAGTGATTCCTCCTCTAGAGCATCTGATGAAGGTGATTTTTGTGTTCTCTGTTTAATTGACTTTTTTTTTAATGTGAAGTACCTTGCATTCTTTAATATTCCACATCACCTTAGTAAATAAAATAGGTGAATGTCAACTTTGGATGCGAGAATTAAATTGAATTTTTAGTGTTTTAGAAGTATATAATCCTATCACCTTTTTAATAGAAGCGTGCTTTGGAATACGTTTATGGTACCCTGATATTAGAAAGAGTCAATGCTGAAATATACACGTTCAGCTAGGTTATATGTAAATTTTGAACTGGGACGGTAGGAAATCAGGCTGACTTGCCGTAGCTTGACAACTAGGCTGATTGTCTAGAAGGAAGAGTGACTCAGAATATCTAACAGACAGCTGGTTAAATGTGAATAAGTGCAGGTGACAAATAGGAACACGAGATGTTTTCCTGTGTTTCAGCAAGAGAAGATAAAGAAACTACTCTGACATAAGCTATAGGCTGTTTTTTGACCTTTCTTGGTAGAAGGCTTCAGCTGTCAATACTTTCATGTCTTTTGCCAAATTCATTGAGGAAAGCACACCATTTTAAAATAAAAAATAAGCATCGTGTCGATGTAGGTTGGTACGTAGGTCTTCTCGCTGAAAGGGCGAACAGCAGGTTTGCAGCTTTTTCTAGTCCCCCATATAGACAGGGACTGACATGTGCTCAGCAGGTTTTGCAGAGAACTTTTGTACAGCTGAGAGTAGAGTTGCTGGGCTTTAGCAATATAACCTGAGTGCACTAGAACTTTCTGGTGTGTCTTCGTAAAACATACATGGGCAGAAGATCGTTAACTCTTAGAGCAGCCTTTGGGGAATCTTCCAGGTTTAAAACCTGTGCGATTATGATCTGTGCTGGCCTCCAGCCTTTTACCAACACAGAAAAAAGCTTTGTCCGTACAAATGCACTGATGTTTATGCGGTCCTCTTTTATCTTAGCCTGAAGGAAAAAAAAATCTGCATTGGAAGCACAGTATTAACTTGGTAAGATTGGTGAAAACTACTTGCAGCTCTGTGAACAGTTTTCAAGTTTGTAGGTGATACTTGGTTTTCAGTCTGTACGTGAAGTTGATCTATTTAAAGAAGCTGAAGTCATGCTTATTTTTCTGTATTGAAGAACTTGAATTAGTGTGATCTTTATTGTTAAAGTTCTGTACGTACGAGAGGCATTTACATCTAGCATACGTCATTTTGGCAGATGTTGCAGTTTTAAAAAATACTTCATCGTCACTGCTCTGGCCCACAGAAGCTGAAAGAACTCATTCCCTCTCGCAGCATTCTGCAGCTAGCTCTAAGAAACCTGCATTCAGTTTATTTGTTTTTGGAGGACTGTGTCCTGTAAGTACTGCACAGTATTTCTTTTAATCAGTTTGAATGTGTACCTGTTTTTCTATCCACTTCTCATACTGTGTTTCCGTAGGTACGTGGAAGCACGTCTGTTGTTAAGCAAAACCAGCTTGGGTTTTCTCCATTTTACCCCGGAAAGACGGCCTATGCCGGTGGTGCAGCTGTAAGATCAAGGCAGCCAAAGACGGAACCTTATCAGGTATGAGAAAAGTAGTGTAGTGGGAAATAGTGATGGAAATAAAAAAAGCAGCACTGCCAAAGGAGCTTTGAGCAGGGAGCTGAATATGTGGTAACAGTTGCTCTTCTGCCCTCTTGGTCTACAAAAATAGACGTCTGAGATTGATTTCTGTTTAAATTCTTTAATGACAGTTTTTACCACAGGTAATACTTGTCAGAAAGAACAAGAATGACAGTTTGGGCTAGTTGTTGGTAGTTGGGGTTTCCTCTGTTGTTAGGTCTTTCAAAAAATTCCATTTAAGTGCCATTGTCTGCCTCTGACTACATTACGTTAAAATAACTTGATGCAAAAAAGCCAATGACAGCATAACTTTGAAAACTTGTGTTTATGGTAGCAAAAGCTACAGTAGTCAAACCTGGCTAATATTTATCTGTGGATCTTCTTTTCCAAGCATGCCTACATTCATGCTATGGATATGTTGTATAAACCTGCAGTCTTTGAAAATATCTAAAATCAACTTTGCTGATCCTTTGTTCTTCTGGTACACAGAGGCATGCAGGACTAAATGCAGTCCCAAGATAAGCAGTAACATGCTTTCTGTTTTGAACGATTCATATAGTTCTTGGAGAGAGTTATTTGCCCCCAAGAGTTCTTGGAAATAGCAAATAAAAACTGCTGACATCTCTGATTAGCTAGAGCTGAATCGAAAAGGAAAGTCAAATCAGGTTTGGTAGGAATGTATTTAAATGAAAGTGACTTTTATCGATAAATCAAAAGGAATTTGAAGAAAATGAAAACGCGGGTTTGCTGGCTCTGTTCTGACAGTCCATTTGTGCAACGGAAAAAGGGCAGTACAAGTACCTCACTTACGGGAAACCTTGAAACCTTGTGGTGCAAAGCTGGGAACCCTCTTTGGTCGGCTATTTTTGTTTTTTACAATATTACTGCATTATGGTAAAAAGAGGAACCAAAATACTAGGCTTTTAAAGGAGAGAGTAGCTTGCTTCTTGCTGCTTGCTGTGAATGACAGCAAGGTACTAGAGAGTCCAGCGAAGGGCCACCAAGAAGATCAAGGGACTGGGAGCACCTCTCCTCTGAGGAGAGGCAGGGACTGCTGGGCCTGTTTAGCATGGAGGAGAGGAGGTTTGGGGGGATCTTATTGGTGTATATAAATACCTGAATGGATGGTGCAAAGAGCATAGAGAGCCATTGTGTTTTCAGCGGTGCCCAGTGCCAGGTCAAGAGGCAACAGGCACAAACTGAAACGTGAGGCTCTGTCTGAGCATCAGGAAATGCTTTTGCACTGTGCGGGTGATGGAGCCCTGGCACAGGTTGCCCGGAGAGGCTGTGGAGTCTCCCTCTTTGGAGGTCTTCAAGAGCTGACTTGACATGGTCCTGGGCAGCCTGCTCGGGGTGGCCCTGCTTGAGCGGGGGGGTAGACCAGGCGATCTCTAGAGGTCACTTCCAACCTTAACCATTCTGTGGTTCTGTGAGTCTCACTTGTGTTTTTACATGCTGAGTGGTCTGCTTCCTGTCTTCACATCGTGTGATAAGCACAGTGTGGTTATTTGAGGGGTTTAACCTGGGAAGAAAAAAAGTCACACCAAAGGAAGTTTTTGACTGATATTTGAAGTTGGGTGGTGCAAATAAACAGTTTACTTTTTCAGTGTAATGTTTAGATCTGTTACAGTTTAAATCAGATCTTTATCTTTTAAGACAAAGATTTGCAGCCAACTTTAATCTTGGGGGAAGGGAGGAAGCAAGAGAGAAGTAAAACTAGTTCCTGGTTATGATTGTATACACTGATTTTAAGATGGTACACTTAGACCATCGTGAAACTCTGAGGTCTGTGTTGTTACTGAAAATGCTTTCTGTACCACAAGCCTTTTCTTGAGTTCTGTTTCCCTGATTACTGCTTCGGAGGCCTTAGCAGTCCTAGCATCATCCGTCTTGACCTTTTACAAGTACGGAGTTCTTTTATTGCTCGTGCAACAAGCACGTGCAAGATGCACTGAGGCCCAAGGTAAACTTCATTAAACTCCAAATGTATTCTCTTCTTTATGGCTTAAAATCCCAGTGACTGCATTTTTCTCTGTCATCAGAATATATTGATTGTATCATCAGTGTAGCCTTGGGACGTAAAATACATGCCTCTTTAGCTCAGAATTGACCATTGTAACACTTAAAATGCTAATTTTTCAGGCACAAAAGAGAGCGAAAGCTGGACAAGAAACTGTGTGGTCCCACGCTACCTTAAGTACCTCAGCACGGCGCATCTTGGAGGCAATGGAGAAGCTGTCAAGCCCTTTGTTGGTAAATAGCACTTCTTTTAATCTGTTTTTGCTTCATGTGTTTATAAAACTTAGTAAATGTGCCATCAAAGCATAAAGATAAAATTATTCTTCCTTACGTTGTGGCCGGTTTAATTTATTGCGCTGTTTCTTCAACAGGATGCTAAAAGAATGGCATCTGTTTTGCTGCTGTGTTGTGTAAGTTGACCATGAACCCCCACATTTTTGTTGCAGGGAACCCTCTCTCTCAGGAGAAAAAAATTGCCCTCTAATAGTTATGCTTTGTTTTTTCCTCAGCCTCCGGACATAGATAAACTGGATATTACTGACTTCCAGTCCAAACGAAGAAAGGTAAGAACCAATAATGTCTTAAGCTGAGGTAGATAACTTTTTCAATGCTTTATCACTATTAGAAAAATTTTCTCAAACCTCAGTGACAACATAGACATCAAATCAAGTTAATATTGGCATGTATCCACAGTAGATGATGGGCTGTGAAGATTACTCAGGTTAAGAATTATGTTATCTTTGTAAGTTGAGAGCAACAACTCTAGAACACACCAAGTCGTTTTATCTTGTCCCCCAACTTGGGGTGAAGCTGCATATTAAAATTCCTGTTGAGGCAAGTTTTCTCTTGAAGAAATGATCACAAATAGAAAAATACTGATTGAGTGGTCATATAGACTTTGTACAGACTTCCGTGTTCATTCGGGCACAGAAAACTAATTTTTCTGCTTTTTATCACCATTCAAAGTAAAGAGGAGGAAAATTGTTAATTTCCGACGCTATAAATCTTACGCTCCTAAATTCCTATTTGGAGGTAGCACAGAACTGGTGAGAATGCTGTGGTAAAGCATGATTTCCTTTCATTTTGTTTAAAAAATGAAAACTAGTCATCTTTTTTTGATGACTTTAGTTAGGGGTATCATTAAATTGCAAAACTGTACCAGGCAGAATAGCTCTTGGTGTATTAAATGCCTAACTGGGGGAATTAATATTTTTCATTTTTACCTTTAAAACCAGCGATGAACCATCGTTGGAGTCTGATAAATTTTCCATAAAATTAAATGGGCATCTCTTTCTGCGAAAACATCTGTGTTTCCAGTATCAGTCTGAGTGTACAAATGACCACTTGTTAAGTGTATGGGCTTCTTAGGCTGCAAATCAAAGTGGACAGTAATACTGGTTGCTTATTGCTTTTAACTCTTTCAATCTCTGTATTGTTTAGCCAGCACAATCTCCATTTGGTAAAGTTCTAAAATGAATGTAGCAGCAACTGCTTAGTTTTTAGGGGGGTAGAGGTTTTTTTTTTTCTTTTTCTTTTCCGACGCTATAAATCTTACGCTCCTAAATTCCTATTTGGAGGTAGCACAGAACTGGTGATAATGCTGTGGTAAAGCATGATTTCCTTTCATTTTCTTTAAAAAATGAAAACTAGTCATCTTTTTTTGATGACTTTAGTTAGGGGTATCCTTGGGCTTATTAAATTACAAAACCCTTAGATGACCACTTGAAGATCAGGTGACTGAAGGAAATAACAAGATGTGCAAACTTTTCATCTTCTGTTCTAATGAGCAAAGGGACAGTGTCTCAAGAAGTTTCTGTGCTAATTCCTTGATTGGATGGATGTATAATTAAGTTTACAATCACTTCAGAGTTTACAAACATCTCAGATTTCCTGGACCATCTTTTCACCATCTGCCAAATTACAAGGGCATGGAGAAGTGAAGTATATCATAAATATTATCCAAATAACTAAAACCAAATCTGGTGTGAATTCTCAGTTATATTATAGCAATATACCTGTGATAAGGCATTAAGAAAGATCTGCCAGATTTGCAACAGAGAGCCTGAAATTGTCAGCCACTAAATGAATGTTGCACGCAGCTGTCAGTGGGTGAAAGGAGATAGATTGTCTATTCATAATACTAGAATTCATAATGGTGGCGGGAGAAGGGTAGCCCGTGATGAGAAGCAATTATTTGCTGAGGAGACGATCGTGTGTTTTCCTGCTAAAGTGAACATGCGGTTGACGGAACACTTGTGCACTCAGGCTAAACTTCTGCAGTGGGTAGCAGTGATGTGGTATTTTTCTTATTTCAAGGAGCTGTACCAGGCAGAATAGCTCTTGGTGTATTGAATGCCTAACTGGGGGAATTAATATTTTTCTTTTTTACCTTTAAAACCAGCAATGAACCATCGTTCACTCGAAGTAGATTTGTGAACTTACATAAAACATGTCTTATTCAAGGTTTCAAACTGAATGTAATATTTTTTAGAAAGATGTATTTTTATATACTTTAGAGAGAGTGTGAATTCTATTACTAAGAGCTGGGAGATACTGTGAAATTAAAGCTGCAGCGTAAACAAAAATTTCCTGTTGGTATTGATTTGAACAATAGCATGCTTCCTAAGACTGTATTTTCTGATCCTTAAGACCGCAGGCGGAGCCATCGGTAAATCTTGTAGCCTTTAGGGTTTGTTTTCTGTCTGACAGTTCAGTTAAGTCAGTTTTGCAGAACACGCAGTGGTCTGTGTTAAAAATTAACTCTGGTCTGTGAAAATGCTTTGAAAAGGGAAGTCAAACCCACTACTTGAAGTGCATCTAATGCACATGTAAAGCATTGGATCATATTTTAATGAATGAGATTATTGTAAGACTGACAAGTTGGTTTTTTTGAGTGTGTTCTATTGTTTGTGTAACTTTGAAGAGGGAAAATGTAGGGGATGTGAAGCCCAGAAGCCTGTATAATTAGTTGCTTAACACTTCGAATGTTAAATTAATGAATTAAGCTACTGAAAAAAAAAAATCACAGTGTGGGCAGAGGAAAAGATAGGAGCATATTCTAGGAACATGGGTTATTTTAATTATGGTAGCATGAATTATTTTGTCTATGAAGCTAACTGCCAAATTTTGAAATGGAATTCAGTCAGACTTTGGCTACTTATATATAGCTTTATGGATTTCGTTACTGGTTTTCTGGTGATTTCCCTCTACAAGTTGAACGGTCTTCAGAATTTTCAAATCGTATTCACTGAGTGCCAAGACCGATGGGGGGAGGTTTATAGTTCTGTAATTTGTTTTCATCAATAAATATTGGAATTAATTTGGGTGGACGTAAGGATAAATTGATTGCTGTTTCCCTTTCAAAGCTGGAATCCCAGAATGCATTCCAGCCTCCACCTGTTAAGAGACTTGTGACACCAACGGTAAACCGTCAACCGATGCGTTATACGCGGTATTCTGAACCATCACCGACTTCAACTACTCAGTCCAGCAAAATTTGCCAGAGAGGAGACACAAAGTTCCAAGTGAGTACATTTTTGAGTCCTTATGTGCCTGTTTTTTTTTTCCAGTCTTGGAATGTTTCTCAAACCAATTGTTATCCTATCTTTGCAAAAAGTACTGATAGTATGTTTGAGGCGAGCTTTAAGGCAGTGGGAACCATTGTGAAATAGATTGAGCTTTTATGGATTTAATTCTGTTTTTGGAACACTCAGTGTCTTGTGGTTGTTTTCACGATGTCATGATGTGCTATTGAGTCATCCTGTTCTCAGTGAAAGAATATTAAAAGACAGAAATGTTTTCCTTTTATATTCTCATGTACACAAAGCTGTCACTGATGAAACATGCTCGTGTTCTGTGTAAACTATTCCAGGTGAGCTATGTGCTCCAAGTGAGAGTTCTGACAATGTGCTGAGTTATCGGTTTTGATTGCTTTGGAGTAGATGGAGTCTGATAAATTTTCCATAAAATTAAATGGGCATCTCTTTCTGCGAAAACATCTGTGTTTCCAGTATCAGTCTGAGTGTACAAATGACCACGTGTTAAGTGTATGGGCTTCTTAGGCTGGAAATCAAAGTGGACAGTAATACTGGTTGCTTATTGCTTTTAACTCTTTCAATCTCTGTATTGTTTAGCCAGCACAATCTCCATTTGGTAAAGTTCTAAAATGAATGTAGCAGCAACTGCTTAGTTTTTAGGGGGGTAGAGGTTTTTTTTTTCCTTGTTTGTTCATAAATGACAGAAAACAGAAAAGTATGTCCCTTTTACGGGGTTGGTAAACACAAGTTTTGATGAAAACTCTCCCCCCCACACACACAATTTTTGTCATTTTGTTTAAAATAATTACTTTCTTTGTTAGAGGATTTGACAAATTTGATTTAGTGTTCTATCAGTTTGTCCTCAATGCTGAGTGAAGCAGTGTGCTTACTTTAGCCCCAAAATTTAACTGAACTGTACCCACAATGCTGAATTAGGGAACAACGTTAAGTAGGTGAGGTGTATTCAGTGCTATAAAATTAAAAATAAATAAATAAAATAAAAACCACAAAAAACCACATGAAGTGGTTGTTGGTACTTTGTGTATTCTGTACATATTCAGCTAAGTCTTGAACTAAACTTAACTTGCAGGGGATGAGAGAGAAGACTTTGCCTGCAGAACAGCGAGCAGAACCATCTGAAAGGTATGACATCTATTAATTTAAAACTTACTTGAAGGAAGAAAGACATCTCCTTTTTCAGTACAGTCTGCACCTGAAAGGTGGTGACAGTTCTCAGTAAAAGGAATGGGAAATCCAATGAAAATTTTGTATTTTGAGGCAGCTGCAAAGTCTGGATTGTGTTTGAAGATCAATATAACTTTGAGAAAATTGTTGTTTTTATGAACGGAAGGAAGATGAGCAAGAATAAAAGTACTGATACACCACTTTTTATCCCAAGTTTATCTTCTGAGTAGGATACGAAGATGGGAAATGAGGCACGTTTTCTGTATCCACAGAAAGGATCTTTGCTATTGGAGGCCTAATTTTTTCCTTCTACAGGAAATATGGCTCATTTTGTAGTTTAACTAAATCTGCAGCGTTACAAATTTTGCTTTGACAGATATTTCATGGTTTATAACTCAGTTTACTTATAACAAAATAATTTGTCCCTCCTAATGTTCCCTAGGGGAAAAGCTATTAGTTTTAGCTATTTAATTGCTTGCAGTTTGAAAGCTCTGTCCTAATGGGATGATTCTTTCTGAAGTATTCTTTAGAAGGTGAAGTAGGGGAAGTGAGTTACAGTTCAGGAGGATGTTTATTGATGTGTTTTTTTCTTTATTTTTTAAGCAAAAACATGGAGGAAGATTTATGATTTATTATTCTTTTTTTTAATACTCCTTTCATGATGAAGTTAATTGTCTGCTTTGAGTTCACATGAAGACCATGTGTTCTTTAGAATCATTTGAGGCCAAATGCTAACTCATCTCTAAAATAAAAAAAATCCAGCAGAATTAATTGAATTTCTTCTTGAGGAGACTGCTTTGTGTTATACTGCTTTCTTGGTTTAGGTCAAATGAGTTATCCTCCAGATAATATTGATGGCTCTTCCTTCTGGGCAAATGGTGTTTTGGGTAATAATGCTTGAGTTAAGAGACTTTGCACTCGGTTTTTAGGGGGTCGCTCTTTTCAAAGAACAGTAGCAGGGAATTTTGTTGACTCTATGCTCATCTGCCAAGCAATTCTTATGTGACCATGGGCATTCTTTGGCTTGCAGAAAGAACTCAACACTTTGTTTTGGCATCTAAAAGTTGGACTTCACAACAACCACCTTTTTAGGGGTGGAAGCGACTGGCTTTAAGGTTCTGGTACAGGTGCAATCAGGTGCTGGGTTGTAATTATGTTTTTTTCAAACTGTTCTAAATTGTCTCTGTTAGAACTCCTTTCTACTTCTCCATTTAGGAAGGAGATACAGCAAACTCATACTGCTTTTGATTTCGTTCACAAAGTTTATTGCAGTGCCCTACCTTTTGTTTGTAGAGTAGGTAGTGGTGGTAGTGTTTTTTGTGATGCTGGTCTCTGTTGGGTGCCATGTTCTGGAGCAGGAGCACCACACTGATCTGCTGGCAAGAGTCCCTTTGGACAGTTGAGTTGGAATACTCAGTAAATCTCTGGCCCACCAATGCTATATATCTATGTGTGTGTGTGTGTGTGTATATATTTTAAACCTGAGTCCAATTGTAGATTAGACTTGCTTGAAGGCTGACAATTGTCTTTGCCCCCTTGAAGCTCACAGGTGTTAACAGAAAGAGGAATATGGGCTATTATGGGCAAGCGATAGTTGTCTGAATGAAGATCTATTTTGATGTAAGACTTTTTTCAGAATTCTAATGGATTGACAGTTTGGATTAGAGAAAAGTCTGAGCATCTGCCTTAGGGATCTGTCTTCCTCTATGCAGTTACAGTGCTAAGCAGGCTGTTGTCAAGTATTTGACAAGTTTAGACCAGTTCTCCTCCTCAGTATTGTGGGAGTTTGACCTGGTGTCTTCCAGTGCGATCTAATGCACTTCTGTACTGACTGACTGATTGGCTGCAAGATAAGCTTTGATGTCACGGTTTTTCCAGGCATACTTCATTTTCTTGCCATAGTACTTTTGTTAGAGTTATTCCCTATTCCACTTCTGGTTTGGGTTATTTTTTCCCCATTTGCTCTTGGATTAGGATATCTTTCTGGTTTTGAGCTAGGCTTTTTTAAGTACCAGAAAAATGCCTTTGTATGCCTTACAAAAGGGATCTGTATTCATGTCTGAAAAGACTTCTGGAATGTTGGCATACCCAAACACCTCTGCTGTTCCTGCTGATGGCCACACGAAAGCCAGAGCTGCTTCTGAAGCTTAGGCCATATTACCTTGCCACACAAGTCTGAGGCGTCCCTATTCTATCAGAGCTGTTGGCAGTGTTTCCCATGTGTATGTGTGCATATGTGCACTCTTTCTGTATTTTTGTGAGCTGTTCTTTTATATCCCTGCAAAAGATACACGTGCATCGCAGAATCAGAGAACCAGTCCTATTTAAAGGAAGCACTGGAAAATAACAATCTAAATCAGCTCTTCTATTTCAGGTCTTCTGGCTTAGTCATTGTTCCCGTGTGAACGGTGCACTTATGTATGTCCTTTTCATTGCTGCTGTTAATAAAGTTTTTCCTATTTAGAACATCAAGTATTTACCAGCGTTTAGCAACTTGTGAGACAGCTTTAGTTTTTTTCTGATCAGCAGGTTTCAATTCTAGGACTAATAACAGCTCTAATATCTTGAAAAAAAAATTTGGCTGGTAATTTTTTTTTCTCTTGTTTCCCCCAACTTCTGTACTGTCGTGTGCTAGCAATGTGACCAGCTACAAATTCAGTACTGCTGCGTCCAATGGTCTGTCTTCAGGAGTGAGTAGCGGAGGTGGCAAAATGAGAAGGGAAAGAGGAATACACTATTTATCAAGAGCTGTACAAGAACAGGTAAGTGACTCTTAAATTAATTGCTGTCACTGAGCTTACTGAAGTAACTAGCTAAGTGTGTCAGTTTTATTGCATCATAGTAAATTATAACAATACCGCTTTATTTTTGCATTGTTTTTGTTTTCTTGTGGGTTTCAGAGCAGGCTCCAATTGATTTCCTGTGTTTGAATACCTGAACTTTGCTTATGTAATTTTGAAATTTTTAATTCTCTTACCTTGGAGATTCTTCAAACTATAACATTTCTCGTTAGCAATTGAATGAATGAGTCCTAAGAAGAGAAGTTTTGGTGAAGGTTTGTATAGTTTTTCTACAGGAATGATACTTGAAACGAGTGCCAAGTATAAAAAGAAAAAAAAAGCTTAATTTTTGGTTTCATATTTAAGTCATACAGAAAGATACAGGCCAAGAGTGTGAAAAAGAGTAGTAGAAGAGAGCATTCTGCATGTCTGCTAACGATGACTCAGTTTTTGATACTCACCAAACTCATTGTGAGAGAGTTTTTTTCTCATTTTAATAGGAAAAATCTATTCCATAAAACTATGACCATGAATATTCAGATTATTTTTTCTTTTATTGGATGTTATATAAGCTGCCTGTAAGTTAATTTAAGTATTTATGTTAACATTAAGTATTTAATTAATATTAAGTTAATATTAAGTATTTAAGTTAATTTAAGTTTCAAATCATTAAATGGGACTTCCAGATGATGCAATATAAAGAAATCATAAACACTGTTGTTTATTCCTGTAACGCAAATAAAATAATGGTCCAAATATCAAAAGTTCCATAAACTTTTCAAATCAAAACTGTGAAACAGATGTAAGCTACAGGATGCACTGAATATCAGTAGTACCAACTTACATCCCTGCCTAGTCATTTCTAAGTAGATCATGATAGTACTGTACAAATTTCGGTCAGATTTCCTATGCCATTTAAAACATAACTCATCCAATCTTAGTAATCAAATAAAGTAAGTGGCAGGGATGAAAATTGAAGTTGTTAAGAGGCTGTTTTCTGATTTTTATATTTGCATCCTGATACATGGTATAGACTGTATTTACCAGAACACAATCTTCAGTGCTGCTAGTCTGACTTTCTTTGGTGCTTTTTGTGTTTAGTTTGGTTGTTGAACCTACCTGCTTCTTTAAACATTACCTTTTTCCACGTTCCCTGCTGTAATGACTTTAGAAACTTTGGCAGCTATCCTGCCTAATTTTGCAAGAGGAACACTTTCTCACTTGTCTTGAGAGTGTACTCTTAATTGAAGCCATGCGAGGGTAGTTAGAAAGGATGATGCTTCTCCAGAGCTTTGATGACTAAAGTATAGAAAAGAAAGAAAAAAAATGTGATCTGTGCGTCTCTGTTCTGCACAGGTTTTGAGTTAACTTTCAGTGTTCTTGCTGTACAGTTGTTGAATAGAGTATAATGTGGAAGCAGGCCTGCCATAAATTAAAATGACGTGGTAGACAGAGGTGGGGAGATCGGGATTTCTTCTGGAAACTTGCTTTCTCTTAATTTGTATGGATTTTTGTTCTATTTAATTTTGTTAATAAATTGGGTGCGATGGGGTGAGAAAGTAGTATGTCTTGTATAAGAAAAATTAAAATTTGCAACTTTAGGAAGTGGAGGAACCAGTGCTACCGAACATACCCCTACCCATCAGTGCTGCATCGCTGCCTCAGTTCAATTCTAGTTTCGTTGGTAGTAGCGCTGTCTCAGCGTCACCGAGCGCTGTTTCAACAGCAGCAATGAGCACGGCAACTCCAGCAGCTGCGACGGGCATGGCAAATCCATCAGAGGTGGAGGGCATGACAGATCCATCAGAGGTGGAGGGCATGACAGATCCATCAGAGGTGGAGGACTTGACAGATCTATCAGAGGAGGAGGTGGAGGACATGATTTATACAACGGCGACGTAAGGCATAACGTGTTCAACAGTGCCCTCAGGCTTGACATGTCCAATAATGGCGGCGGGCATGCCATACCTGCTGATGACAAAGGACATATCAAGGTCAACAGCGGCAACGACAAGCGTGGCAAATTCAACGGAGGCGGCAGGCATGGCAGATGCAGCAGCGATGGCGGCGGGCAAGGTAAATCTTTATGCTATAAATAATGTTTACAATGAGTATACTGCTTTATTGCGAGTTGACTTTTTCTGTGGTGCTCATGAAACTAACAAATATTAGTTTCTACGCAGCTGAATGAATTGGGGTTGTATGCCAGTTTGGGGAAAAAGGCATAAATGTTTTGATTCTGCTTCTCTCAGTCTTAGAGCCTGCCAACTCCCATTTAACGTGATTGTATAACTGCTTCAAATGCTGTGGAAGTCTGCGGGGGAAGGGGGGTGTGGACTTTATGCCAAGTTATTTATAGTGGTTTTGGCAGGGGTAGAGTTAATTTTCTTCGTGGTAGATGATGCTGTGTTGCAGATTTGTGAGCAAAACAGTGTTGGTAAGGCACTGGTGTTTTAGCTGTTGCTGAGCAGTGCTTACACAGTGACAAGTCCTTTTCTGTTTCTCACGCTGCCCTGCCAGCGAGGAGGTCGGGGATGCACAAGAGGCTGGGAGGGCACTCAGCCAGGACAGCGGAGCCCAGAGGACCGAAGGGATATTCCACACCATTTAGCATCGTGCTCAGCAATAAATGCTGGGGGAAAGAAGGGGAAGGAGTGGGGAGTATGTACAGGGTTATGGCATTTGTCTTTCCAGGTAGCCATTACATGCGATGAGTCATTAATGCTACCTCAAATTTAACAACTTTACTTCTTTACTTCCAGTTCTTTTCCCTGTTCCATTTGGAGGGAGTGAGCGAGTGGCTGTGTGGTGCTTAGTTGCCTGCAATGGTTAAACCACAACTTTATTTAAGTTATTAAATTAGAGGTAACGTGGTCATATAAGCCTCACATAGAATGAGCCTAGGGTGCAATAATTGGCATATTATTGCAATAAAATAAACATTAATCTGTTCCAGAGTACTTGAAATATTTTTTGTACGGTTTGAAGTAGACAGCTGCTTTAACATGTTGAGGTGTTTGCTGAAGTTCTTGGAGTATCATTGGGCTGAGTTTGCCGTTCTTCAGCTTCCTGGCTTGCTTTTCCGTGCATTTAGACCTAAGTAGCATCTCCAGCTTTTCCTCTCAGTTTCTGGAATTTGGTTTTGAAGATATTGTCCTATACCCACTTGGAAACTTCCCTGTGTTTTATTATTACTTTTATCTGCAAAATAACTCAAACATCAGGTTTTTCGACGTCACTGCGGGACTTCTGTTGGGTAGTGAATTCAGGTAGTTGTTGCTCTTAAATATAAACCTTTAATTCTTTTGAAAATACAGATACAACCAACAAGTACTGTTAGCAGTCCTGAGTTTGCATTTTCATCTCCAGTTGTGAAATCTACTGAGGCAGAAGTGCTACCTACGTCTTCTGTAAGTAAAATAATAAAGGAGCTTGACTTTTTTTCTTAGGCATTTAGTAGGCTGTTGCAGAACACTAAAGCAGAATCTGCCTTGATGGAGAAAAGTATGTAGGCTTCTGGCTTATAATTTGTCATTCAGCATGCGTGCTACAAATGTGAAGAGCAGCTTTCAGATTTGGTTTTGTGTGTGCATTCGATTGGAGTTCCTGTGGCTTGAGAATCTGAAAAACCTCTCTTGTTCATAGCAGATTGGGTTTACATTTAGTGTTCCCGTTGTAAAATCGGCAGAACTTTCTGGACCCAGTGGTACTCCAGTGACGCCCTTTCTTACCCTAGGTAACTGAAACTTTAGCACTTCAGATCTGAAGTGCTGATTTTCCTTTTTTTCTTTATTAAATCTTCAATCTGTCCTGTCTGCGCATGCTAGCAATTCCAGGCAGTGTTGGACTTCTGCAGTATTTTTCCAGTGACAGATCTGCTTTTATATTTTTTTTTTGTTTTGTTGCTTTTTGTTTTGCTTGTAATCATAAAGCATTGCAAAGTAAGTAGAATTTGTGAAGATTCTTATGTGAGAAGCATGAAAGCTGGAAATTCTTGTTTCTAACAAAAGTGAGTATAATCTGCTCTAACTAGGTCACATTGTGAAAGCTGTTTTTGTTTTCTTTTGTTTCAAAAGACACCACCACCTCAACCAACATCAACACACAGAAAGAGGAGGTCAAAGATTTTGCTGGTGGTCCCTTCACCACTGCCCACGTCTTAAAGGAAGGAAGCGTCTTAGACGTTCTAAAAAATCCTGGAGAGATAATGAACTCCTTTTAAAAAGATGCTGCAAAAAATACGCTAGCATTTTTTATTAAAAAAAAAACCAACACACGACTTATGGTTAATAGAGTATCTGCTATAAATATGAATGTAGGAGAGCATTACATTAAGCGCTGCGTTTGTTAGGGTGCATCTGCCCCCTTCTATTCTAAGTGGTGTTTGTTGCTGGAAGTAAAACTGCAAGATGAAAAGCAGATGGGTTGCATCTCCTTTACGTGTTAGGATGTAATTGTAAATGAGGTACTAAGAGAATTAGCCAGATAATCGGTGTTTCATTTTAAGTAAATACAATTTGTGGAATTGAAAAGGAAATGTTTGTAAAACTCAACACTCCTGTCCCACCTTCAGCCCAGGTGAAGAAAGAATAGGAAAGAGCTTCAGTTCCAAATACATGGCGAAAGCTGCGAATCTTTGGGCCTTAGCTTACAATGGCTCCTGTGGATTAAAATTTAAACTGCAAACAGAAGTGGAGTGTTTTACGTTAAAAACCCTTTTCTGAATTTTGTTTTTAAGCAATTGCAATTGTTTTCAACAGTTTCATAAAGTGTGTCTGTGGAAGAGATATCTTTTAAGAAAAAGGGCTTTATTGAATTTGATCTTTTCCCAAAAGTCTTCTTCTAACTTACATACTTGTGAAGAAGGCAGCACATTTCTCTACTGGAAAGAGCTAAGTGAGAGAAAATACATTGTGCATTTTGTTTAAGGAAAGACCTCTGAGTGAAGTGACATTCACTTTCTTTATCGGTTTAAAAGAAGCAGAATCTAAATCCACATTGTTCAAAGACTTCATTTTTGACTAAAAAAAACCCAACAAACAAACCACAAAACAACTATGTTCAAGGTAGATTTACAAGCAACTTGAGCTGCTGTTTAAGATGCATTTCCTTTAGTCTTTCTGTATTAGTAGCTTGTCTTTCCTGTTAAAATTGCCACCTTTTAAATAAGGAGTTGTCCTGTGTCCGATGCATTTTGAAAAAGATTATAGAAAATTAGACAGTTGTTCAATTGTCTTGAGTTTTTATTATTTAATTAATATTCAGCATCTGTGGGAAAATACCGCATGGATTGCTGCTCCGAGTACAAACTTCTGTACAGTTACTGGAGTAGATTTGAGTCATCTGCTACGGAAGGAGGAGCTTTAGAAATTTGATTCGATTGGGCATCGCGTCTTAATCAAATTGTATTATTTCCATTCCACGTTGGACTGTCAGATTTCAGTCAGCTACTGTCTGTTTGTACTTGTATCGACCAGTGAAAATGTTGATTTAAAGCTTGCTTGGAAACAAAGAGTTAAATGAAGCTTTAACGAAATGTTCTGTTGTGACCCAGTGCAGCAGATGAAATTTCATCCGTTTAGATAAGATTTCTGGGGACTTCCTGTTGCGCTCGGTCTGAATGTCTAGTTGTAACCATTGGCACCTGAGCTGAAATTTTTGCCCTCTAGTAAAGTCACTTAGTTACATGTAGTGAGGTGCTGCGCTAACAGGAAGACTTTTTTTTCTTGCTTCCTAGACTTTGGATTGTTGAAAACACGCTCTTCTACGTCTGCACAACCTACAACAAGCACAGTGGTTTATACTAGGCCTGCAATAACAACTTTTTCTGCAGGTAAAGAGACTTCTAAACAAGCATCGTACTGGCAATCTGATACATGTGACCCTTTTCTGCAAAACAAAGACATAAAGGACAAATGTGTAACTTGTCAAGCTACTAAAGCCTCAACAGTTGAGAGTATGAAACAGACAGTAAGTTCAAGTCAATGCGACACCTCAAAGCCAGCAGCGCCCCCAGCAGGGATGCTGGGCTTTGGAGACAAATTCAAAACAGTACCTGGAACGTGGGATTGTGATACATGTCTTGTCCAAAACAAACCGGAAGCTACAAAATGTATAGCATGTGAGACACCAAAACCTGGAACGGGAGTAATGCCTGCTCTGACATGACCAGTGGTCACAGACAGCTCGGTGACAGTGACATCCTCCTCGAGCAGCACTGACACAACAGCCACTCTGGGCTTTGAAGACAAATTTAAGAAGGCGAAAGGCTCTTGGGACTGTGGAATATGCCTTGTACCAAATAAGACGGAAGATAACAAATGTGTAGCCTGTCAGTCTGAGAAACCAGGTATGGTCCTTTTTTTCCTGTTGTTTCCATCCTAGCCTCTGTGAATCTTGTACAGAATAAAAGTACGTTGCATATATGGAATATTTTAAGCAACACGATTCCCAGGTACGGTTGATGGGTTAGCGGCTGTCTGCAGGATTGGTTTACAGGCACTTCAGAGGTCTCAGCCCAGGTTCCAGCCTGTCGCATAAATTGAACTGATTGTGAAATGTATTAGTACGGAGCTGGATCAATGCAGATACCCCCGGCTTTGCAGCTGGTGAGGGAAGATGGCTGAAGTGGGTGACTTAATTTAAAAACAACATAGTGATTTTTCACTGGCGAAAATGAGAACTCCATAGAAAGAGTTAAAAATGACTGCGTTTTTCTCTTTCAAAAAATAAGTAAAAAAAATTACAGAATGTGTCCAAAATGCCTCTACTCACCGTTTGTATGTAATTGAGGGGAGATGTGAAGCCAGATTTCAAGACAGTGTAGTCTTAACTAGTCTTAAGCTAAAGCAGAGAGATGCCTATGAAGGTCAGTGGTAGGCTTCAAGAAAGCGAGTGACCCGCTGGGTAACTTCTTCAGGGCAGTACTGGGTTGTTTCCCATTGTGTGTGACCGTAATTGATTTTGAGCGTGGTTGTATTGTTTTTAAAATACGATTCTAATTCTAACTTTGACTCTAAATGTCATTTAACATGCCATTACATCGAAAAACACCTGTGCAAATATATCGTGGAAGAAACAAATTAAGATGGACTAGACCGGGCTTTTGTAATCATCCTGTGCGGTAAGACTGAAATTTCATGAGGTAAGATAATGGATTTCAGACAGAGTTGATTCTCTTGGACTTCCAACCTCTGAGCGGTCAGTCGGCATCTTTGTCTGAGGCTCTTGCCATTGCAAGGAGGAATTTTGGAAATGAGGGGTTTACTGTGACCATGGTGCAGTGAATTGCACGGTTACGTTGCACTTGTCAGGAGGAAGAGCGATGCAAGTAATACTAGGATAAAAGTTTTCTGCGTGTGCCGTGGAAGGGAAGAGCCATTCTTGTCTTTCCGGTTTTGAATTTGAAGCGTTATCTTCTGCTTCTCTCTTAAAAGGCACCTTTTTTTTAAAAGGCACCTGTCAGGCCTCTTTATGGAGGTTACACTGTCGTCAACAGCAGCAGAAGCTTGTGTGCTGAACAGAGTTGTGTGTTGTTTGGAAGCTTTGAGTTCCACTCTGGTTTTTTTGTTTGTTTGTTTGTTTCTTTGTGGGTTTTTGGTGGCTTTTATTTTTTTCAGGGGCGGGGGGGGGGGAATTGCGGAGTAGTTTTGAACATTTCTGTGGGATTTGACAAATCAAATTTAAAAGTTAATGTTCATTTTATAGTTCATGTTCAAACAGGATGGTTAACTGTCTTGTTTGTCTCACAGAGGGTCCAACACCTGTGACCAGTAGCAGTGCATCTGCATTTTCTGCTCCTTCTGGAGAATTTCTGGATTTAGACAAATTCAAGAAGCCTGAAGGAAGCTGGGATTGGGAGACCTGCTTGGTTCAAAACAAAGCAGAGGCCACGAAGTGTGTAGCCTGTGAAAGTGCAAAGCCAAGCACCAAAGCAGAGCTCAGAGGTAATACTTAATGATTAAAACGAGGATGCATATTCTGTGATTTATTTTTTGGTTTGCTCTGATTTTTTTTATTTTCTTACCTGTTAAGCACAATTATTTTTTCCTTTGAGATGTGGCAAAATTATTTGTTTTTCCTGTAGGAATATTGCCTAGATAACTTCTGTTTCCACACTTTTCCCCAAGAATAAGTTTATCCTTTTTAGAGAAAAGCTTTCATTAATGACGTGCTTGTTCTTTACATGCCCTACACGTTGTTCATTTGGAGTTCAGACTAAAAACATGATCTTTCAAAGAAGTTCGTATACTTTTTAAAGCCAGGTGGTGGGCAGAAAACACAATTGTGAAAAGTTTTATGTAGAGAGGAAGCATGGGGTTTTCTTGTTTGTTTTACTGTTTGGTTGGTTGTTTGTTAAACAGTTTTGACTGGAAAGATCAGGACTAGAATGTAGTTCAAACCTTCATGTACTGCAGATACACCGTGGGTTACGGACTTGACATTCACTTATTTCTGCAGGTTTTGGTACTGCGACTGCGTCCACAAAATGCTGCCTTGCCATCATTTACATTCGGTGTTCACTCAGAGTGTTCAGGTGCAGAGTCTGCAGCTGCCTCACAGTTTATTTTGGGAAGGACAGAAGAGAAGCAGGATTCTGTCACTACTGCTGCTCCGTTAGTGTTTGGAAAGAAAGCTGACACTGAAGAGTCAAAGACACAGCCTATCTTTTCAGTTGGGAAGTCCGAGCGTACAAAAGAAGAGAGCACAGCAAAACCTATGTTCAACTTCAGTTTCGTTAAACCATCAGAGAAGGAACCTGAGCAAGCAAAGCCAGCTTTTTCATTTGGGGTCCAAACCAGTACTTCAGGTAAACAGAGTATCTTTTGTCTTCACTTGTGCGCTTATGTCCATCAAGTAAGACCTCTGAAACCATACTAGAAAAAATCTGCGGGATTTGATATGTTCATGTACTAGAGCTTTAGAAAAAGTTTAATTCCTATATGCAGCATGTCTTCTGTCCTGGTTATTGATACGTACGCAATTAGTAGCAATCCCTTTTTTGATCTCAACACTAGGTTTAGACAAAAAATTGCGACACCTTAAGGAACCTGTCCTGCATCTCATACAAGCACAGAAGTTGCAGTGTCTCAATGCTAGCAGTACAGTTGGTGGTAAAATCTTTAGTAGGGTGAAATAGAGGCCTCACACTTTTCAGAGAAAAAAAGAGATTATTCCCACATACTTGCAACTATGCTGCAGAGTGTACTGCTGTTACTCTAGTGCTACAAAGGTCCAAAAATCACTGAACAGTTATTAGCCAGTTTTGTATTCCTTTAATTTGTTGAAAGACTGCAGTAGAGGATTGAAGTTTTTATTGAGGATCACTGTGTGGAAAAATTCTGATTGTTAAATGTCATTTGTATGACTTAAGAACCGCGTTTTGGAGTACAGAATTCAGTATTAATTCCAGAAGGGGTAAGGGGAAGGACATTAGCTAGTAATCCCGAACAAAAGCAGTGTATAGAGCTATACTGATTTTAATCGCAGTATTCTTACAGTTGGTCTGTTACTGAACAGATATGTTTTGGGGAGATATGGTGGCCAGGGAGGCGTGTGTGTTTGTGTGCTTCCTCTTCTAGTTAAGGTTCTGGGGTCTGGTTTAGTCAGGAAAATTCGATGAGGCACCTTGTGTAAAAGGAAATGTTAACCAGCATTTTTCAACACGGTGTAGTCCCTTAAAAGTGTCATAGATGAAAAGAGGCCATAACCGCTGGGGGAAAAAGTTAGTGGGAAACTGAGAGCAGGATCACATTCAGTAGTGAGAGAGCAGCAGCCTAGGGAAAGCTGATGAATGACTGTAACAGATAGTTCTATTTTAAGTGTAAAACAACACTCAGTACTTTATAATGGTGGTCTTACCAGAGGGTTCTTCTCCATGGCTCCTAAAAGCACGTCTTGAAGGCATTCGAGTGCAGTGAACTTAAGCTGTAAGAGTTGGGCTGGTAAGCTTGGCCTGATTTGAAGCTGTAGGCATGGGGCTATAATTTCTGAACAGGCTACAAAAGAAACTGTACCACTGTGCTTTTCAGTGCTCCGTTTAGCAAAGCCATCAAATTGTTGCAGGCAATTGATGTTGTTCTTCTAAGAGCACCTGAAAGATATTTTTGTTTGAAGAGTTCAGAGGTACCGGTTAATACTGGTTCAGATAATTACAGCCAGCTCTTGGTGTTTGTGACCAATAAAGTTTGTGGCTCCAAAAGGAGTGGGTTAGTGCTAACTGATTAACTGCTGTATATGCAGAAATATGGAATCTGATTACTTATGCAGAGAGCACTTAAAATGTATTGTTTTGCTGGCTCTCAGTGAGTTGCATCTTAATGCTACCAAGGAATAAGCTTTTTGCTTCTGGCCCAAGTTTTTTAATTTGGTGAAAGCCTTTTCTGTGCACGTGCACATGCCAGAGAGGTTGCTTAAGTAATAGAAGCTATAGTAGCTGCTATCTTCTGTTTTTTGTAGAAGACAGAAACTGAATTCGTTAGCTTTGTAACTGTTATGCATACTAGAATTGATTTTCTCCCTTTTGAAAATAGTAGAGGGTATGCCTATGACAGATTTGGTGAGCAAGGTGATCAGATGAGGGCACTGCAAGACTGCCAGAACGCACCAGGTCTGGGGGGAAAAGGAATCCGGCTGAGCATAGGAATTTCTAAAAGGTAACCAAGGAGTTGTGCATTGATACAGTTATTCTAAATAATCAGATTCTTGTAGCTCTGCCTTTGGAAAGTCTGTGGCCCTTGCTGTAGTGGCTGTACACAGGATGCAGTCTACAAAACCAGAAATGCAGAAGTCCTATGTTTTGACTCCCTGGATTCATCAACCTGCTTCAGGATGGCTGGGGGAATCCAACTGTTAAGTCTAGCCAGACAGCGCAACTTGGGCTTAGCTGCCATTGCAACCAGCCTTGTTTCTCAACAGTAGCAAAGCTGAATGCATTGGTAAATATTTTCAGGTTTGGGCCTGTATAAGGTAGAAGGGACAACAAGTGGTTTTATATGCTAGGGAGTTCTTGTTCTTAGAGCTTTCCCTCTAGTTTGAGAGAAGCACATAACTAGTTTTACAGTGGGTTGACAGGAAAGAAGTGGGGGGAAAAAATGGGAACGCAGGGAGATAGCCAAAGGCGTTATTACTAGAACAGGTTTAGAATGCTATTTTTTGCTTTTCATGAGCTTAGGGCAATGGGGAGTTTAAAGCTTAGCACTTCCTGAGAGGGTTTCTTACTCTACCGGCTCAGTTCTATCACTTATTTAAGGCAATTCAGGTCTCTGAACGGTTAAAGAATTGATACCAAATTTGATGAACTTTGATCCAGGATACTGACAAAACAGGACTTCATATAAACAATTTCAGTATGTTCATGAGGTTAGCTTGTGTGTTCTGTTAAATAGTAAAAAATGACACTTCTGTTTCTGTTTACCTAGCATAATTCTGCAAATGTTGCCTCCTTCTGCTTTAGAATGGAAATGCTCTTCTCCAAGAGAGCACTGTCCAAACTTCTTTGCCAAAATTTTTTGATTAAATTAATATTGTTTTATTTTGAAAACAAGAATAAGCCACAAACATGTTTTCTTGCTTCGGCTATCCAGAAGAACGTCAACAGTATTTTCAGATTTTCCTTCCCTACACAACTGTATGTAGGAAGAGTGCAGTTGGAAGCAGAAGACGTAAGATGATGTATCTTCTGTTTGTTTACTACAGTAACAAGACAATGGATTACCTCTTTATTAGAACTTGTGTAGCTTTGCAGTATTGAAACAAATGTAGGTATTAAAATACACATCAGTAATACGTTTCTGAATGGCTGAGTACCGTGCTCTCTTAGCATTGAAATACCCAGCCATTGGATTAGTTTGTCCCTCATGTTTGCTTAGTTTGGAAGCTATTTCAGAATGCCTTCAGCTTGTATTCTTCCCCAAAAGCATAGAACTCACTTCTCTGCATCCCCAATTCAAGTGAGAGAAACTGGGCACTGCAAACACAGGAGGTCTGCCTGTACAGAATCAGTGAAGACAAGTCTAAACAGCGGATTTTTTGAATATGCAGCTGGGTTATCTGAATGTTCTTTATGCAGTGTACCTCAGTTTTAGTACAGATAGCACTTGTCTTGGTTCTTGTCATTAGTCTGAAGCTGCCCCTGAGAAAATCTTGAAAGGGAAAGTAGTGAAAGCTAATCAGCTGGCCCTTTCTTCTTAAGAACCAGTGTATTTTGTAATGCTCCCACTAATAATAAGGCGTCATGCTGAAGAATCGCGATTGTGTTGTTAAGCAAGACTGACTTCACCTGAGCGGTATAGTTGGCAGCTGTTGAATGTTTAATGGACTTTAAACAAACAAAAAAACTGAGCACGTGGAGGTAGACATGGCAAACTGACAGGCAGCGTCAGATGCTTCTTTGAAATGGATAATCTGACTCCATTCACTTCTTTCTGGAAATAAGATCTAGTAATTAACCAAACAAAAGATAGAAGGGTTAAGACTGCATCTTTAAAGCAGCTGTGCTTGATAAATGTCTCTGGTCTTAAATCAATCTTTAGCAAAGCACAGAGACATAGCAGCAGCTTGCTTATGCCAACGCTAAAAATACTTGATGTGTACAGGTAACCATGTCAAGGCTCTGGAGTTAATCCATGAGAACAATTCCTTCTGGTATTGGCAAAGGTGAGGATGCTTGCTTCTATAGAAATGAGATTTTGAGCTGTGACTTAAGCTGTCACTTAGGTGACTGTTTAGGAAAGCTTCCTTTTAAGCTTTGAAGTATGTAAGCTGACAAATTGTTTAAGTTCAGAACTGGGTTTACAGTCTCTTGTTCTCTGACTGTATGCAACTTCTCATGTTTCAGACTGAAAGCAGAATTGCAGCGGTACCAGTCATACAACCATAATGATTATTGCCAAGATTACCAGAACTACTACTCGCAGAGGAGTTACGATGC